>NC_081373.1:12544776-12737276 GCF_030684315.1 Stegostoma tigrinum
CTCTCTCCGTGACTCCCTTGTTCGCTCCACACTGCCTTCCAACCCCACCACACCTGGCACCTTCCCCTGCAACCGCAGGAAATGCTACACTTGCCCCCACACCTCCTATCCCAGGCCCCAAGATGACATTCCACATTAAGCAGAAGTTCACCTGCACATCTGCCAATGTGGTATACTGCATCCACTGTACCCGGTGCGGCTTCCTGTACATTGGGGAAACCAAGCGGAGGCTTGGGGACCGCTTTGCAGAACACCTCCGCTCAGTTCGCAACAAACAACTGCACCTCCCAGTCGCAAACCATTTCCACTCCCCCTCCCATTCTCTAGATGACATGTCCATCATGGGCCTCCTGCAGTGCCACAATGATGCCACCCGAAGGTTGCAGGAACAGCAACTCATATTCCGCCTGGGAACCCTGCAGCCATATGGTATCAATGTGGACTTCACCAGTTTCAAAATCTCCCCTTCCCCTACTGCATCCCTAAACCAGCCCAGTTCGCCCCCTCCCCCCACTGCACCACACAACCAGCCCAGCTCTTCCCCTCCATCCACTGCATCCCAAAACCAGTCCAGCCTGTCTCTGCCTCCCTAACCTGTTCTTCCTCTCACCCATCCCTTCCTCCCACCCCAAGCCGCACCTCCATCTCCTACCTACTAACCTCATCCCACCTCCTTGACCTGTCCGTCTTCCCTGGACTGACCTATCCCCTCCCCACCTATACTCTCTCCACCTAAAGCTCTCTGATGAAGGGTCTAGGCCCGAAACGTCAGCTTTTGTGCTCCTGAGATGCTGCTTGGCCTGCTGTGTTCATCCAGCCTCACATTTTATTATCGCAGTATTTCAAGTGCGGTCTAACCAAAGTTTTATAGAGCTGCAACAAGATCTCACAACTCTTAAACTCAATCCCCCTGTTAATGAAAGCCAAAACACCATATGCTTTCTTAACAACCCTGTCCACTTGGCTGGCCATTTTAAGGGATCTATGTATCTGCACACCAAGGTCCCTCTGTTCCTCCACACTGCCAAGAATCCTTTCCTTAATCCTGTACTCAGCTTTCAAATTTGGCCAACAGAAGACAGCGAGTGGTAGTAGAAGGAAAATATTCTGCCTGGAAGTCAGTGGTGAGTGGGGTTCCACAGGGCTCTGTCCTTGGGCCTCTACTGTTTATAATTTTTATTAATGACTTGGATGAGGGGATTGAAGGATGGGTCAGCAAGTTTGCAGACGACATGAAGGTTGGAGGTGTTGTTGACAGTATAGAGGGCTGTTGTCGGCTGCAGCGGGACATTGACAGGATGCAGAGATGGGCTGAGAGGTGGCAGATGGAGTTCAACCTGGATAAATGAGAGGTGATGCATTTTGCTAGATTTATTTAGTAGGTATGTTACTGGCAATCTAGTTATGCCCTATAACCAGTTGACCTACTGTCAGTCTTCCTCTCCTTTACCTACTTTGTTTTCAAACTATCATTAGATTACTCTGGGATTTGAACTTTCTGCTAATCATAGAATCGTTCATAGAATCCCTACAGAGTGGAAACAGGCCTTTGGCTCAACAAGTCCACACTGAACCTCAACAGCATCCCACCCAGACCCATCCCCCTAATCTACACCTCCCTGAACGCTACAGGAAATTTAGCATGGCCAGTCCACCTAATCTGCTCATCTTTGGACTGTGGGAGGAAACCAGAGCGCTCTGAGGAAACCCATGCAGAGACTGGGAGAATGTGCAAACACCACACAAATAATTTCCCGAGGCTGGAATCAAACCCGGGTCTGTGGCCCAAAGCAGCAGTCCTAACTACTCTTCATGTTCATGATGATTCAAACATTGCAATTTACAACATCACATTTGTGCTAGATTAGCTAGTTTCGTCATGATCCTCGCTGGACATGTTAGATTTAAGAATTCATTAATTTATCATGTTTTTGTTCTATTTTAAAATGGTTGCCTTTTACTAAAGCTTAAATACGCCAGCTGCAAATTTTGTTTCAGCAATAAAACAGGAGTTAATTACAGCAAAGAAATAATAAATAAAACAAACCAAATCAAAATATGCAACAAATGAAAAACCCATCTATTCCCCAATATCACCAATTAAGAGCTACTGAAAAAACCAGAGAATTCTCCCTTACTTATGAAATGTATGTATTTGACTTGACTAATTTATCCTTTGTTCTGGTCCTGTGAGCTATGAAGTCTCTTCCTTGAATTCTCACAAAGTTGAAATCCTAGACTTCTTAGCCTTGAATAACCAATGCAGATTATTAACCAAACACTCCTAGTCTAGACGTGTACACAACTGCACACTTTCACTGACTTGTTTGCTTAACTGCTCTGAATAATTGACAAACATGACGTATAGTGCGTGTTTCCTTTTGTGGGCCAATCAGGATCACAATTTTGGGCTAAGGCGCAGTAAATTTAAAATAAAGATGAGGAATTATTTTTCTTAAAGGGTCATGAATCTGTAGAATTCACAACTGATTGCTTTGGACACCAGGATACTGAATAATTTAGGGAAGAGACAGTCAGGTTTTTAATTTAGTAATGAGTTAAAGGGTTGTGGGGAGCAGGCTGGAAAGAGGAGTTAAGGCCAAGATGAGATCAGCCATGATTGTATTAAATGGCAGAACAGATTCAAGTGCCTGAATCGTATACTCCTGCTCCTAGTTCTTATGTTCTTGCTATAACTTTTAAGTGCTTTGGTAAGACCACATCTGGACAACTGCCTATAATTTGTCAGTCTCCTAACAAAAAGGGGGCAATCACTTTGGGGTATATTATGGACCCCCTCACTCGAGAGACAGTAAAACAGATATATAGGGCAATCACAGAAAACTGTAATATTGCTAGGGGATTTTGACTTCTTCAGCATTAACTGGTTAGGAGAGTTTGAAAGGCTTGAGATGGGTGGAATTCTTAAGGTATCTGGGAGAGCTTTTCAAGCCAGCATGTATAAAATCCTAAAAGATGGGCAAGTGCTAGAACTAATCTTAGAGAATTGAGGCAGGCAAAGTGGTAGATGTGACAATGGGAGAGCATTTTGGTGATAGTGACCATAATTCAATAATATCCAAGGTAATAGTGGTTAAGGACAAAGATGGACCAGAAATAAAGATTCTAAATGGGGTCCAAGTCCAATTTTAGAATGGTTAGGGCCCAGACAAGTGGACTGGGAGTAGCTACTTGCAGGAAAACACACCTCAGAGAGGTGGAAGACATTGAATAGGTTAACAGTGAGTGTGCAGGGCCAATGTGCTCCTCAAGAGGTGGGACCCACAGGTGGAGAGAACCCTGAATGCCGAGGGATTTACAGGATTGCATAAGAAAAACAAGCTTATGGTCGACACCAAAGACTCAAAACAGTGGATGTCCTTGAGCAGTATTGACAGTGCAGGGGATTGTTTAAAAAATAAAATTAGGACAGCAAAGAGGAGCCATTTCAGAAAAAAACACTGCTGCATTGCATTAAGGAAAATCAAAAGATTTTTTCAATTCTCTCGTGTGACATGGGCATCACGAGTTGGCGAATATTTGTTGCTTGTCCCCGTTGCCCTTATGAAGGTAGTGGTAAGTTGCCTTCTTGAACCACTGCAGTGCATTTGTTATAAGTTGATCCACAATGCCCTTAGGAAGGAAATTCCAGGATTTTGATCCAACCGCACTGGAGGAACAGTGATATATTTCCAAGTCTAGATGGTGAGTGACTTGGAAGGGAGCTTGCAGGTTGTGGTGTTCTCATGTATCTGCTGCTCTTGTCTTTCTAGATGGAAGTGGTCATAGATTTGGAAGGTGCTGTCTAAGAATCTTTGGTGAATTTCTGCAGTGCATCTCGTAGTTAGTTCACACTGCTGCTATTGTGTGTCAGTGGGGGAGGGAGTGGATGCTTGTAGCTGTGATTCTCATCAAGCATGCTGCTTTGTACTGGAAGTGTCAAGCTTCTTGAGTGTTGTTAGAGCTGCATCCATCCAGGCAAGCAAAGAGTATTCCATCACATTCCTGACTTGTGCCTTGTAAATGGTGGACAGGCTTTAGGGATTCAGGAAATGAGTTCCTTGCCATAGAATTCCAAGTTTCTGACCTGTTCTTGTAGCCACTTTGTTTAAATGGTGATTTCAGTGGAGTTCCTGGTCAATGGTAACATCCAGGATGTTGATAGGGGATTCAGTGATGGTAACAACATTGAATGTCAAGAAAAAGTGGTTAGATTGATCATCTCCAATAAGAGACATAGCTCTGAAAGGCCTGGACATGGTAGGTGGAGAGAAATTTTCCTGCTTAATTGAGGGGACATAATGTTAATGTAAGGAACAGAAGATTTGGAAGGGATCTGTAGAAACATTTTTTTTCCACCCAGAGGATTATGGATATATCTGGAAGTCACCACCTGAAAGAATGGTAGAGGTGGGAACCCTCAAGACATTTTAGAACTATTTAGATGAACTCTTGAAGTGCCATTGCAATGAAGACTACAGGTAAAGTGCTGGAAACCGGGATTAGAATAGGTAGAAGTTCGACTGGTATGTGTAATTTGTTGTGGCAGGAGTCTGGACAGAAAATGTAGAATTTTAATTTAAAATCTGTCGGATGTTTGAAATATATTGACAGAAAAAATTAGAGAAGTTAACTTTTAAACCTAAGTAAAGCTCTGGCTAGATTACATTTCATGTATTGTCCTTATTTCTTGTTGCCTCAACACTAGGTTGACATTCCAGCATTGAGATAATAAAGCAGAAAAACCAGTGGGCTGTATCTAGCATCAGAGGACCAAGTTATTGGGAAAACCTAGAACACCTTGCCTTTTTAGTAATTAAAAGGGGTTGTCCAACTTTCTGGGAGTAGGCAAAACATTGGCTTAAATCCTTTGATTAGCACCACAACCATTGTTTGTCACTGTGATCAGTCTTAAACCTACCTACTTGGAAAATAAAAAGACTTCAGAACTCATGATGCGGAAAAACACTCTTGGCACAGGAATCAGTACAGCTCTGTTTTACAGAATTAGCTGCGATAAGTAACTTTGAATATCCAGAGTGAATGTTAGTGAAGGGGTAAGGGCTCAATGAGAAAATGGGCAGTGGGTTAGGCTGACAGCTGGGTGAAGTAGTAGGTGGGGAGAGGGTCAGGGCAATAGGTGCATCAGGAGGTAGTTGGATCAGTCAAGAAGGGATGTCATTATCAAGCTATTGAAATTAGGGTGGAGGGATTAGGTCAGGTGATGGGGACTAGCCAGGTTGGGGCAGGGCTTCGGGTCAGGTATGTCAGTGAGTGTGTTTGTGGGATAATTTATACAGTTAGCTTGGAATTAGACCAGAATTTCCTGTCGAGCACTTTCTGGGTAACAACCCAGGTTAGTATGTTGGAATATCTAGAATTTTTTTAAAATTCACTCTCCGGATATGGGTGTTGCTGGCAAGGCCAACATTTATTATCCATCCCTAATTGCCATTGAAATGTGATGACCTCCGTGAGCTGCTGCAGTCTAGTCTACTACTCAGTTTAAGACTGTTTGGAAGGTCCTGTGAAGCAGGGGAATTGCCTGTTTGAAATGAAAACATCCTGAACAATTATGCAATAATCCCACATTAAATTGTGAGTGTAAGACTTGCAAAATGCATTTTGGACAGATGCAGTTGAGCTTTGTTGGAAGTTATGATCAGCAGGTGGAATAGATCAGCAGAATTGAAAATTCTAGAGTTGTATTCGAACCAATTGAATACTGTATCGGGGCAGCTTAGGTCACAGCGGGTAGATGAAGTAAAATTGGCCTCGTCTGTAGAGAGTATGTATTTTTGGAGATTTTAAAATAATCGTTGAAATGTTAAACTTGATGCCACGTTGACCTGATTGTTAGTCAGAGTTTAATGGGCCCCTTTGTTTTTGTTTCTCAAAGTATAGAAACACTGAACAGTGAAACACAATATTCCTTAGTAAATTAATTTTATAACTGAAAAGAATGCAGCACTCCGCTCTTTACTTATCTCCCTGAACTAAATCAAACCTGAGCTTGAGGTATAAATTTTCTCTGTCAGTTGTTGGGAGCCAAAGCAAAAGTTCTCTTGTTGACCTTGTGAGCAAGACGACCTATAATTCAGCACAGGTTGGCACTCATAGGCTACAGATTATCCAGCGTAAGCAATCTCATACTGGACTGCTTTAAGTTGTTACAAAATAGTGATCTTTACAATGTATCTAATGTGTGCCTGAATGTCTAACCTAATAAGGTTTTTTTTATTTTATCTCGATATATCTGCAAAGACCCACAAATAAGTATTTGGATATTTTTCCTTTCCACACATCTCACCTGCCATGAAGGTTGCATACCTAAGTCTTATTTGAGTGTACATTTGATGAGAAGATATCCCTGTTAATATTCGACAAATGATTTTTTTTTAGTGGGCATGTGTGCAACTGATACGGTTTTGTGTTTCATTATAGAAATACTATTTTCTAGTATTAGTAGAATTTGTATCTGCCATCCAGATGTTGCCTTTGAGCATATAATCGAAAACCTTATCAAGTTACTAAGGGGAAAATAGCTTTTGAAACTATCTGGTGGAATTGGTGTAATAAAAGAATCAGATCGAGCAAGTGAAAAATATTTGGTTTATGATCAGCAATTTGAAATATTGCATTTAGATATGATAAAGGTGTTTAAAATTCCAAAGGGCATTTGCAAAATTAATAAGGAGAAACCATTTTCAGTGGAAGGAAAGTCAGTAACCAAAGGATGCATGTTTAAGGCATTTGCTGAAATAACCAGAGAGGAGATCACTGTTTTCTCCTGCAGTGATTTATGAACAAAAATGTAATACTGAAAAGTTAGTGAAAGTACAATCAATATAATTTTTAAAAGGGTGTTGAATAACAGTTTGGAAGATATTGGGAAAAGATTAGGGCAATGGGCGATGAGTTAACTCCTTCAAAGAGTTTCATTCATCGAACAATAGACCAACGGTCTTTATCTTTATATCATTTTATATATTTTTATCTTTATATCATGGGTAAGTAAATAAAAACATGATTCCTAAAAGGCTGAATTATTTAAGGAGTTAAACAGCTGAACTGCATAAACAAATGAAATCCTAGAATAGTTCATACTGATAAATCCTTTCTCTCCTGGATTGGAAGTACTGTTGCTACAATTGGCTTGAGGGAATGAGTGCATTCAGGATTTACCTTCCAGGTAGCTATCCAATGGCCATTAAAAGAAAATGTGTCAATGTGGATGAGGAGGAGAATGAACAGAGGTATAAGCTTTGAATCTTAGAAATCAGTAGCCCATTTGGTCGATGGTGCCTGTGCCAGATTTTTGAAAAAAGAATTAAATTAGCTATGCCTGCCTGATCTTTCCCTATGGTTGTGAAATTGTATCCTTTCCAAGGATAAGTGAAAAGATTGCTTTTTGCCATTCACGCCCTTGGTTGAAATATGAAGAGTGACTGCTTGGGCAAGTACCAGAAGGTCCTTGGCACTCCGAACAGGAGCCTCATGTAAGTTAGCGGCATCAGGAGTAAATGAAGGGAGGGAAGAGAAACAAAATTTGCAGGAAGTAAACTGTGATGCCCATGTAAAAAGTAAACTGACCAGCACTATAAATTATTGGGAGCATTCCTATTTTGACTTCATAAGACTTGGATATTTTGTTTTGTTAATGTCATATTTATTAGGTTATTTCAACACTTTTGTGAAAGTATGGCTTGCACAAATGTCTGATATTTTAAGATATAGCATTGAATGTTTAATTTTCCATCATTTGGCTGACTCTTTTATTACTTGTTTAGAGGTAACGTCACATTTGTCATACTAAAATTAATCCTGTATTGTAGATTGTCAACATATGTTAAGTTGTAATATGCAATAAAGCTACTGTTTCAGAAATTTGTGCACCCTTTTTAAAAAAAACTTCCCTTACCGCTGTATTTAGTTTTATTTTGAGGGAGCTTTGATTGCAATGCCTCAGTTTGTGCTATTTCAAACTGTTGGTGAATATTTTCTAACAATTTTATAAATAATTATTTAAACAAAAAAAAATTAAATTTGATGCAGTTGCTGAGATTGTTAAATTCTATAGATTCAAAAAGTGATGTTACCCAAGCAAGGTCTTCTAATAAAGGAGTGATCCCATCGATTCCTTCCTGCCTGTGCAAGTCCTGCTCACCTGAGTTTCCTTCCATCCAATCCTAGGCGTCCTGTGAGAGCTGGCCAACAGCAATTGGATGGCGAATCGCAAAGTCATGAAGGAGCACTACCAAAGTCACTAAGAAGCATGCAGAGTGTGACGCAGGGTGATTGTGGATCTTCTGTTATTCTGAAAATCCCAGCAACTCGATCATCTCAGAAGAATGAGGAACCACTAAGCAGGAGTGAGCCATCTTCTATACCCAATCTTGGACCAATATCTCAGCACCGTGGACAGCACTTAGTACTCGCCAGGGAGGCCCCCTGGGCCAAACCACATTATGAATTTAATTTGCAACATGTAAAATTCAGGGGAAATGATACATCTTCAGATACCAAGGAACTTGCTTTACATCAGGTTACATTACAGAGAGGATCAGTTCAGACAAAACATGGGAAGAAAGACCAAGGCTATTCCACTTCAGTGGATTTGAAGATTCCACAGGTTCGGGGAATGGATCTCTCTTGTGAAAGCAATGTCACAAATCATTATAACTGTAGCCCGTTGCTCATGAATTCACAGATTGAAAGTGCACTGCACAGAAAACTCCGAGTGATCCTTCCAAAGCAGAATTTGTGGCATAGGAAAGGGGTCATGAGCTTGGCTGATAAAGGTCATGATTCTTGGGGCTCAGATGCAGAGCAGCCAACCTCTAGTAAACAGCAGGCCACATCTGACCAAGAGGGTGACTTGAAGCAACCCAGAAAGAAGCGAGGACGCTACCGCCAGTACAACAGTGAAATCCTTGAAGAAGCTATCACTGTGGTGATGAATGGCAAGATGAGTGTCTCAAAAGCCCAGAGTACCTATGGAATCCCTCACAGTACCCTGGAGTACAAAGTGAAAGAGAGGCTGGGTACTTTGAAAAACCCGCCAAAGAAAAAGCTGAAACTCCTCACGCCAGAACCCCAGGAATTAGAAGATGAGCTGGAACACAGTTCTAGTAATTCAAAGGTTGAGTAGGGTTTGTGTTGGTACTAGTACTTTTTGATATCTGGGTGAGCAGTAGCATAGCAGACCAACGGTTTGAAATGACACCATGGGCGGCACAGGGTGGAGGTAGGTTGGGAATAAAAGGAAGGAATCTTTGTTACTGAAAATTCTAATTAATATTTGTTTACAACAAGCCAACATAACAGCAGTACCAAACCAAACCAAAGTACTGAGTATCTTGAAAATACAAAAATATCACCAGAAAATGCTGGTAGTACAAAGTTCTAATACAAAGTCAGCATCCTGAAACATAAACTCCGATTCTCTCCACATGTGACACCTTATCTGCTATGTGTTTCAAGCATTTTCTGTGGCCCTTACAAAGTAGTACTGTTCTGGTCCAGCCGTAAAGGCTGGAAGAAATCTCTTTATATAAATGCTCTTTGAATCTTTGTTTTTGTTTTCAATGAAGTCTGTACTGAACAAGTGTCAGTTTCTGAAGCACTATAAATTAGCAGTACCAAAGTGAATAGCACTCATGAAAGGATCAGCAATCAGCATTTTACACAGATTTCTATAAAAGAGAATTGAGAAATTGAATATCAGTGACTTATAGATCAGATCAGGCATTGTACATGCCATTCATATTTAATACTCTCCACTACTTTAAGAAATACATTCAGAATGAAATTGATAGGTAGTATGCTCGCAACAGGACTGTATTTTTCTTTTCAAAAGAATTAAAATAAATGGCCCAAAATATTGCCCCTTTTAATTTTACTTTCGTATTTGGTCAATTAAACAAATAGAATTGTTTTTAAAAAATGAAATATGGGGAATTTGCTTTCCACTAGACATTTTAAAAAAAACTGAAGTTTTCAATATCTATTTAAATTGTGCAATAAATGCAAAAGTATGGTCCAGTTTTGTAGGATGGACTTGAATTGGCTGCAGGATTTTACAAACTGGAGTCGGGAGGAAATATTGTCTTATACTTGCGCTGGCATTGCAAGGCTTCTACGATACTTCAGTTCGCCCAACACAATTTTTTTTTCAATCCTTTAGAAGGGGATGTCTGTAATCTGTTCCCTTGCTTATCTTTTGATCTGAGTGTTTGCTGGTGCGAAACCTAATTAGAGGCGGCAAGGGAGCAGAAAATGTATCCGTGAATAATGTATGATGGTTTTATTTTGGTGCATTTTCAGCACTGCAGTTGTTGCATATTATTTCTAATAACTACTGACATTTTTCGGTAACTTGTATGTCAATGTCTATCTTTAATCTTCTCCGATGTAATTAAAACTAAACAGGCGCGTGCTGAGGCCTTCTAACGTTAAAACTGCAGATTGACAATTTTAGTAACCAATCCTGGCGATGCCTTCTGTCCTGAGCCAATCGGAGGAGATGTGGGCGGATCTGTTTAAGTCCCTTTCACCAAGGCTTGTGGAGTCTGGGATGTAACTGCGGTTGTACCTTTTTTTGAAAAAAAAATGTCTTTTCACAAATTTATCTTAAAGAAGTTCAGAGACACTGGAATGATCGTGAACTGGAATTCATCTATATGAAATGTAAGTTGCTTGGAAAGACGTGTTAGACTAGGAAGAAGGGTATAGCTTTTTTTATTGCTATTTTGACCAACATATGTATTTTAGGATAAATAGACGCGCTTATTCTCTGATCGTAAAACCTCTTTCCTTTTAAACTCTTAGATTGAGATGTTTTAGCAGAACGGTCAGGGATGGAACAGAACAGCCTAACTGTGTAGTTGAATAAAAGAAGGTTTTGTTATGGCTGCGCTTTTATTTGGTAGTTGAAACAGGCCTAACGAGGAGCGCAACACCCGAAACCACAAGAGATTGTACTCCTGTATGATGAGCCCCCACCGCCCCACCCATTAGTTACCAAATATTGAGCTTTGCAAGGTTAGCTGACCTGCCAGAGTTTATTCACAACCCGCTGTGTCTGTGTAATTGGGTTAAAAGCTAAACATTGGCAGCCCCTTTTCACTAACACTTCCTGTTTGACAATTAGTGTAAAATTCAGAGCATAAGTTCGTCGTGAGTATAAAGTGGAACCTTCTGTTTTCAGAGAGGCTTAGCCAACTTTCTAGTGTTGCTACGCCCGAATCTCTACAGTTTAATTTTTAAAAAAGTATTAAATTTATGTTCGTACAGAATGAGCCCTTCCTTTGCCAACATAGGTTATTTTCATGCAAATTACTTAATGTTCCGAATCTGAAAAATGTGAACTATTTTAATCGATACTATCAAATTTTGAAACATTTGTCTTTGAGACATTCTTAAGTTGACAGTCCAAATTGATAATGTTCTGTTGAGCTAGGAACCGATCATTTGGTGAGTTTTAAATAGCACTATTTTAAAACTGCTTCATCTCTTCAAACTTAAAACCCAAGTAGATTGCATATAAGAGACTTAATCTCAAAACAAATGAGCTTAATGGCTTCAATTAAGGGTGACGCGAGGGCACAATTATGGTTTGTACAGATTGATTAAACAAACCCTTGGTTTAGCAGTTCTTGTGGCAAATGGTAGAGTCCGTACTTCTGAGCCAAGAGGCCTGGGTTTTAATCTTATCTGCACCAGAAGTGTATAATTCTCTGAACCGATTGCTTAGAAAATATCTGAACCCTTGGCTGAGGGCTCTTGTGGCACATTGATAATGTCCCTTAACCTGAGTCAGGAGACTAGTGTTCAAATCCCACCTGCTCCAGAGGTGTGTAATAACATCTCTAAGCAAGTTTGTAAACAAAAACACAACCTTGGCGTGGAGTACTGTTGTGGTGCCCTGGGAGTGTCTTTGATACAGGAAGGTTGGATCAAGTCCCACCTGCTCCAGAGGTACACAGGCAAATGAAAAATGATTAGACATTGATGGGAGACAGTCGAGGAAGAGGACAAAGTTCAAAATGGAACTGAATTGAACATTACTAAAATATAGCCATTTGTTCACTGATTAGTTGAGTAATGCCTGCATTTTTAAAAACAAATTCTTGGTTTAGAGGGTATAGCAGTAGTGTCCCTAACTCTGAGCCAGGAAGCCTAGGCTGCGGTCTCATCTGTTCCAGAGGTGTGTGACAATATCCTTAAACAAGTTGAATTTATGAAAAGAACCCTTGGTGTGGGTGCTCTTGTGGCAGAGTGCGAGTGTTTCTACCTCTGGGCCAGGAGTACCAGATTCAGTTCTCACTTGCTCCATAATGTGTTTGAATAGTTTTATTAGAAAATGCCTAAACCCTTGGCTTTGCTCATATGGACTACTCATTACCATCAAACTGGCATTTGAGGGTTCACATGGGTTTAAAATTTTAAATTTATATCTTTTCAACATTATTCAGAAGTTAAAATTATTTCTAACAATGTTGAATGCCTGATTTTGGAGTAACAGATTATTTAATTTATAAAATATCAGTTTCAGAATGGAAGTCTATTTGTATTTCCAGTCTCTCCCCGTTCTTTCCCCCCCCCCCCAAACAGTACAATGAAGTGTCAAACTTGAAATAGTGGAAACTTTGGTTTTGTTTTGACCTTTTCATTATTAAATAGGTTTTTAAAATATTTCAGAGTGCATTACTTTCCATTATTTTAAGGTTATAAATGACAGCATTTTAAGAGATATCTGGATGGGTTCATGAATAGTCAGGTAACTGACTCTTGGAAACTGGGGCTGGGGGAGGGTGCAGGGGGGACATGTTTGGCAAATTTGAAGTGCTCAGTGTAAACTTTGGTTATTTTAAATTGATTAGTGTCCTTACCATAAATTAAATTTGTATCTTGTCTGTTGCATTGGATACAGCATTGTGGACTATATATTTACACAAAGTAACTTAGACAAACCTATTTTATAATTCATTGTTTAATTTTTCACTGCAAAGCAGTTAGGCCAAAATGTTGGTTAAATAGGTTGTTTATAATTAAAGGACAAATTAATTAATTTACTTTATTGTTTTATCTGTCTGTATCCAAACTTCTGTGGTTTCACAAATAAATACGGGACAATTTACACTGAGGTGGTGCAACCCATAGTGGTATTAGAGGGTGGTAGAAGGTGGCCTTGTTCACCTGTCCTTCCATACAACTCAGTTTGTGTTCTCAGGCATTCTGCTTTGGTGAAATGTTAATTTGGTTCACACAGGGAGAGGCGGTATCTTTGAATACACACTATAAAAGGCCTGTGTTTGTGAATTTAAAGAGCAGTATTATAGGAGGCTTATCCATGTTGTAGGAGGTGCATAGCAAGATGACATCTGCTTAAGGGGGAAAAAAAGGAATAAAAAGCACTTTATAACTCTTAGACCATTTGTGTTATTATGAAATTTCTCTTGTCGCTTGAGTGGAAGTATTCCTTTAAAATAAGTAGCTCGTGGTCTGTATTCAGTGAGTAGGGATATGGATTTTATAGGGTGCAAGAACTACAGATATTTTCAGGGCTTTAATGCGTCTTGTCGAAGGAGACCAGTGGCTGCTGTGAGAAGAGGATCCTTGATTTGGTAGTGCATAGAGTCCGGATCGTCTGAACTTGAACGATTAAAATGAAGTTTTTTTCACTGCTGGAGTTGTCCTTTAAGGATATTGTTTTTATCCTTTCCACTGTAGCTCATTCGTTTTCCAATTTTCAAATAGAGTGAAAATGAACTCTAAAGATGAAAATAAATAAATAGCACCCATGTGGTGAATTGTTTGCGTTCCCTGAGATTTCTTTTGTCCTTTTTTTCCATTATGTAATATAAGAAGTTGGCTTTTTGCTGTTTAACCTTTGTGTTGCTTTGTTCGTTAATTGTTTTGCTTGAGTGTTTCAACAAATCATGGGAAGTAGTCACACAATTCAAATAGCAGATTTTTGTTTTGATGAACATTACATTTGTGACTTTTGGGTACCCACTAAATATCTCAGTTCAGTTTTAGTAAGTATTAAGTATCAACTAATCCTTCACTGTATAAATGAAGTGGACGAATTGATACTTCAGTTCCTGTTGATTCAAAGAAGTTTGCAAAGAAACTGATGTAATACAGATAACTTTATAGTCGTAGAAATGCAGCTTTGCCGTCTAATGGCAATTATTTTAAAGCCTATTATTTTTCCAAGAATATTTCATTGAATTTGACACACAGATTTTGAAAACTGTTTAACATTTCACCTAAACAAATTATGATCAACCCAGAAGCAAAATATTGCCATTACTGAAAATCTGATTTGAAAAACAGAAAATGCTGGAAATACTCATTTATGGACAGAGTTAATATTTCAGTTTTGATGAAGAATTATCAATCTAAATTTTGATTAAGGTGTAACTTGGATTTCCATTATTAATGAATATCATGATTGTGATCAAGGAACTTGTAAATTTGCACAACTTTTCACATTGATTAATTTTTAGTGTTGCTCCTCAAGTTCATTGCAAGAGATTATTGACCATTTTGTGAACAACTCGCTGCTTTTGCACCATGTGCTTAACTAGAGACCATATTAACAGCCTGTGGTTAATGTACACAAATATTTGTTGAGAGAAAGGCACATAAAGCTTCCCCAAGTTTGGAAGTGGTGGTGCCATGTTGGTCAGCTATGGAGCAGGAAGGGTTCTGTTTTCTGGTGTTCTTTTGAGGCTCCAACGTCAGTCTTAACACCGAAGTTCTTCAGGCCTTTTGTTAAAGCAACTCCAGAACCTTAAACATTTCAACCTGCTCATGATGCAAATTAAATGTTCATGTGAATGTCAAGTTTTTGTGCTCATCGCAGTACAATTGAGGGAAATAATCTAATTTGTTTTTTTAAATTGAACACTTGGATATACAAAAACAAATTGCTGGAAAAGCTCAGCAAATATGGCAGCATCTGTGGAGAGAAATCCAAGTTAATGTTTTGGGTTCAGTGACTCTTCCTCAGAACACTTTTTGCCTTGTCCCTTTTGTTTATGCTAGGTTCTTTTAATTCAAAATTATTAATGTGCTTTAGGAGTTGAGCTGCAACTATGATTAGTTGTCTTGTTTTGTGCGTAAAATAATTTTGAAATAGTGCAGAAAATCTTCTGAACTTGTCTAATTCTCAAGGCTGGCATGGAGTCATCTTGGAGCAGGCCGTAGCTGTTTTGTGCTGACGTGTTGCCTTTAGTTACCAGATGCATTGGAGTTTATTCCTAGGTACGTTTGTATGCCTTAAGACAATTCCTCAACTTCTAAATATAAGAACTGGTTTAACATCAAAACCCAGTTAATTAAGAGCAGAATGGCTTGGGAATGGATTGAATCAAAGCAGGAAAAAAAAACTTGGATGTTATATGCTTATGCTCACCTAGGAAATAGCTCGTGTCAGCTAAATGGCTGACAGTATTCTGCTTATACTGCAATTGTCTTAATAATTCATACCTAATTATGCACAACTCCTGAACTATCAAATCGTGACAATGGTACCCTTGCTGTAATATTGTATTGCGGCAAGACTTTCTCACCTCTTTATGATCTGCAGCCTTATAGCCTTATTGATAAAGATTCATAAGCCACCATAATAAGCAGCCATTGCAATATACTGTGGATGATTTTGTTGAACACTACTGGTTTTGTTCCTTTCATGGCATTAAATTTCCTAAGAATTACTTACAGAAACTGCTTGTTCCCAGTAGTTTAATATTCACCTTGAACTCAACAAAAAACTCCTCTAAGAAGAGAGTTTTGAAAAACACAAATGTTTTTGTAGTCAACACTGATGTTCAGTTGCCAGATTTCAGATTCTCAACATGAAAGTGGCTGTTTGATAAGTGTCAACTTCAGGCAAAATATTCTCTGAAATTCATTTTGTTGCTGTTGGAGAAGTAACAAGAGAAGCTGTCCTGAACATTTCCTGTCTGTTTTCTTTGACTTTGAAGCAGAAAGTTTATTATTTATGACATTTTGGATTAATTATTATTTGACTAAAGTGAACTGATTGTAGATAGCGTCTGTTTCACTGATTTATTTATTTATTTTTATTTATTTTTATTTATTCTAAACAACTAAAATGAAGTATTATCTTGTCAGTTTTGCTAATTTATTAGGCTTCCTTTCCAGTTGTAACACTGTTAAAACTAAATTGTTTGAGACCAGTGCTGGAGTCATGCAGTTTCTGGGGGGTGGGGGGTGAGAGTTTGTTTGCTACATAAAGAATATTTGAAATTGAAATCATTTCTTATTACTTCCTACTCTTGATTCTTTGGACTGTAAAATATGACAGACAGAATTGTATCTGCAAATTAATTGCCTGGTTTCTCACATCTTGCAATGGTTGGCTTGTATTCAGTGCCTACCTTTTTACAAGTATGCACCCAGACCATTTTCATTTGGGGTGAGAAAGAAGAGATAAAGAAAATGGAGAATAACAGAAGCTAGGAAATTATACTTCTGCTTATGACTTTGCATGAGTACTGTAACATACTTAAAAAGAAACTTGGCACACTATTCTGACATCCACTCCAAATCAAAAGTTTCAAAGAAAGGTGTAACTGGAAGATGAAACCAAGCTGGATCTATTCAACTAAATTTCTGTCTTGTGGTTTTCAGTATATTTGCTGCACTGACATAATCATTGTGCTTTGAATTTGAGAACTGGGACTTCTCTCCGCTTGTAAATTAATAGGCCGTCATTGTAATAATTTGAAGACAACATGAAGTGGTTGAATCTCCAGCTAAGTTGCTCTTGTTACTTGTCTGATTTGATTCACAACATGTTAAATTATGGAAACCTAAACATCTGGAGTGTCCATTTATGAAGTGAGTTTGTATAAGCTTAATGCGGTTCTAGGCATTTCAAACCCACCCTGCGAAATGCTCCTAATTTCGCACGAAACTGATAACCTCACTCAGTTGGAAAATGAAAGCAAACATATTAGAGCTGTACGAGGTTTCTGAGTTTTGGGCTGAATTGTGGTGGGACACTGTATAAGGAGTTTTACCATGCATCCAAGAGTCTTTAGACCATAAGAGGTAAGAGCAGAAGCAGGCCATTCAGTTCATCAAGTCTGATCCGGTATTCAGTTAGATCATGGCTGATCTGATGGCCCTCAGTTCCATTGTTCTACCTTTTCCCCGTACCCTTAATTTCCTTACTGATGAAAGATTTGTCTGTCTCAGCCTTGAATATGCTTAATGACCTAGCTTCTACAGCTGACTGCAGTAAGGAATTCCACAGATTCACAATGCTCTGAGTGAGGGTCTCTACGAACTGAGCAAGCCCTTACTCTGAGGTTAGCTCCCTGGTTGTAAACTGTCTTAAAAGGGGAAACAGTTTCTCTATCCACCCGGTCAAATCCCTTTAGAGTCTTGTATGTTTCAGTAAGGTCACCACTTATTGTTGTAGACTTCAATGAGTACAGGCCCAACCTACTTGACTTCTCTACATAAGACATCTCTTTGTCCCCAGGATCAACTTAGTATAAAATTGCTGTGTGGCTTCCTTAGATGAGGGACCAAAACTGTTCACAGTATTCCAGTTGTCTTATCCCTGTTCTTGCTATACTTTAGAGTTCCATTTTGGAATGCTAACATTTTCTGTCTTTTGGGCTACCAAAACTGTTTTTTAGTTTGTTTGTTATGAATGCAGTGCAAATAGCATTCATTCTGTGCTGCAGCGTGTTTTCCAAGAGTTGTGGAGTGATGATATAGCACACAAGATGAACTATTTATGTAGCATGTTCTGAAGTTGAAAGAAGTAGGAGATAAAAATTAATACAAAGTAAGGGAGAAAGAAATTGATATTAATTTGGAAGTGATTGGGAAATGCAGTTATTGAAATGAGTTGTATATCATAGTGCATCCTACATGCCTTAGTGATCTAGTACATTAGAGCATTGTTAGACTAATGGAAACATTGGCCCTAATATTCCCAAATATTAGCTGCTTTAAATAATGTAGAAGTAAAATTTAAAATAATTACCCTTTTCTGATTAAAAATGCGATTGATAAATAACCTTTGTACCCACATATCTCTTTGGAGGGAGTCAGTTCTGAGATCCGCATGATAAACTGATATTTTCATTCTTCTTCACTCATGGTAGTGTTCAATCTTGTACCTTGTGCAGATTTTAAAAGTTATGTTGCTGGCACCATCCACATGGGAATCCCAATTCATTATTGCAGAGCTAAACAAACAGATTCTCAAACCCTGGTCAGCTGGTTTGCTTGAATAAGTTTAAATTAAAATGTTAATGTTGTATTGCTGACATATCAATGTGAAGATCTGGTTTTCTATCACTTGTTCACCACCACCACCACCCGCCCCTCCACCCTGGGCTGGGTCCCTAAATGTAATATAATTGTTTGGAACAAATCACTATTAAAAATGTTGAATCCAACTCTGAATTTCCTTTTGCAGTCACAAATTGTTGAAATGTCAATTTTTAGGCGAAAAATTGAGGCATTAAAATTTTGTTTGTTTGTACAGCTTAGGAATCAAAATTACAATACGCATCCAGATAACAGGTTCCTGTGGAAACTATGACTGTGACTTTAAAGAACTGTTCCAGGTCAGAGGCAAGGTGCCAATTTGTTTCACAAATTAGATAGCAGAGAGTACAATACACCTGTAAAGAGATGAGTGGTTTTGGCTGCACTAACAATTTAGAACATGATTTACCAAATTATTTCACACCTGCGTGTTCTAAACGTCATGGCTTTAATAATTTTATCTTTAATAAGATTTGAGGATTTTATTAAAGCCAGAAGCCCATTTTCATATCCGTCATTGATGGGAAATGCAATCTTAATTGATATATCATGTGAGAGAACTAATGGGGCAAAAAAAGTTGATATCCAGTTGCTGCAGCATCATACTGTACTCTTCACAAAATTTTTGAGTTTAATTTTAATTCACATTGGTTCAGTATTATAGAGCATAGAACATAGAACAGTACAGCCCCTTCAGCCCACAATGTTGTGCTGAAATTTTACCCTAAAGAAAATTACGTCCAGAATGAATTGATTGAATGGTGTGCCAAGCCCTTGAGGTATTGTTACTGTCTAAAGTTTTCTTTTCCATGTATGTATCATTTAAAAATCCGAACTGATTTCAAAGCATAGATTGTAGATTGGAGTTTGTAATGAATGTATAAATAGAGCAGAGTGAAATTGATGATTAACTCTTAACACTATGGTATTTTTCAAATGTCTATGGACTGATCTCACCCTCTGTTTTGGTAACCAAAAGCTCAGACCATTTCTTCTGTCTGTGTTGTTTCTAATGCATTCGTCCTAATTTTCTGTCTTTTTTTTTAAGAAAGTAAACCACCTCCCTGCCCCTCTCCCCAAGGCAAGCTGCCTATTAGGTGATCTTCTGCATAATGTAGCCTGAAATTGTTTAGTTAGCATAAGCCTGAAATTATTCACAGTTAAATACCGAAGCCAGGTTGCCAGTTACTTTGCTTTTCAAAGTTAGCATATCATAGTTAAAATGGAATTTTTTTCTGATCTTTTTCCAATTTTTGGTAATTTTTTGCCATATTAGAGGGCCTTGATCTTGAATTCGATACTTTTATATATTTCCACCCTTCAGGCATAATAAATGTGAATGAAACTTACAGCCCTTCCTGTATCTGCAAAGGGCATATTGTAGCTTGGATGATGATAGAAGTTTATGTTGGGTTGGTGATCTATTGAACTCAAAGATCTGAGCAATCTCTAGTTATTTTAATATGATATGGCCTAGGGCTCTAAATAACTGGGCACTTCCTTGTGACTACCCTTTAAGGAGGTGTTCTTATGTTGGTTAAGTGCCACCTTTCTCCTGTTGCATATCTAACATGGACTTTGCACAGATTGTCTTGGCATAAAAATATGTTGTTCTAGTTGTCAGATTGGTGAAAATACTTCTCCATGTAGTATGAAATAATAGAGACTAAAGATCCAATATTCAATCCCCTGTCTGTACTGGGGTATCGAATGTCTGTAGGCCACTAGTTGGACTGTAGGTTCAGTCTGATTCCCAGCTGGAATGTTTGTGATCTCAAAAGCCAGTTTGTTTGGTGACTTTCCAATTATGGTGGAATAACCTGAGGATCATAGAATTCTGACAGTGTGAAAACAGGCCCTTCAGCCCAACAAGTGCACACTGACCTCAGAGCATCCCATACAGATGCATTCTCCTATCACCCACCTAATCTACACATCGCTGAACACCGCGCAATTTCACATAGCAAATCCACCTGGCCTGCACATCTTTGGACGCAGACATGAGAATGTGCAAGCTCCACACAGGCAGTCGCCTAGGGGGTGGAATCGAACCAGAGCTCCTGGTGCTGTGAGGCCGCAGTGCTAACTGCTGAGCCACACTGCCACACGTTCACTGTACACTACCTGTGACAGGTGCCTGTAGAACTTCCTTGGAATCACTCAAGCAACACTCCATGTGTGTGTGTGTGAGTGAACTGAGGAAGGTGAGTTGTAGAATGAATATAGACTAATGCCTTAATCCTGTTTTGAGTTGGTTAAATGTAGGGGCTATGTAAAATAAAATAAAATAATCCATACAAATGTGCTAAATTTCAAAATTTTCCAAATTATACCTGGCTTAAGAATTCAGATTCTGGGGCTTCAGTGCACATGGTATATAAAAAGTTAAATTGGAAGTAACTTTCAAAAATTGCCTCCAAGAGAACAGGTTTTAGTTTAATCAGTGTTTTGAACATTTTCAGTGCACCCAAGGTTGGAAATAGTTCACATATTGGGCATGATTTATGGCTTAGACCTGTTACAGTGATATTGAGGGGCTACTTTTAATGATTGTGAAGAAATTCTGGCTCAAGTATGAACTGTGAATGTGTCAGGAATTTTGAAATAATTTGGCGATTTAGAGCATTATTTTCCTGTTTCAAAGTAGGTATAAGCATTTCAGATCTTTTACCCAGATTCGTAAATGTTCCTATTTGTTTCCAGGGCTCTAGTGTGTGTTGTAAATGTAGGATGTAAAATGCCTGGTTTTCATTTTTTACAAAATCCATATCAGTGTATGTATTTCATGTGCTTGGAGTGGGAGAGGGTGGAAGGACTGTTACTACAGGAGACTGTAATGTTGACAGAAAGGTGCGCTTTGTTCCTTTTTGATGTGCGTCTTATCTGTACATTTGATTCGCAAACAGCTCAACTCAGGTATTTTTTTCCCCCTCAGTTATCTCTGTCAGATTCCCACTTTCCACCTTGCTCGGATGGCCTTTATTTGTATGCAAAACTTTGACTGACAATGTTGGCAAGCTACTTAACAATGGCTGACACCTCAATAGAGCCTGATATCTCCCTTATTCAGATGTGCATGTACACTGCCTTCTGCTCGCAAGCTAGAGGGCTTGATCTTTCAGCTTGAATTCAGGAATGATTTTGATTAATTTGTTTAGTGACAATAGGTCAGATATCTGAAAGTATTGTCTGCTGTTACTCTGGTAAGAGATAAGTAGTACCATCTGTGAGAAGATATAAATGCGTAGAATATGGAATACTTGGATTTTGCCAGTTGCAATTTATATTCTTTTGTCTTCTCTACATATTTTCCTTCGTCCTGCAAGGTCACTACACATTTTGTGGATGCCTCATAAATTCACATGTACCATCTTTATTCATCTGTTAAGAATCGAAAATGTGATGGGTAATTACTTGGGACAGAACACTGAAAAGAGAGCTTCTCTTTGCTGAAAGGGTGAAGGAAATACAACAAAATACTGCTAGCTGTGATTTTATACCTCATTATACTTTAGCAACAGATGAGTTCATGTTAATGCCAAAAGTCAGAGGCAAATTCTACACATGACCTCTCGTGACATATTCTAATGATTACCACTTGTTAACTAATTATGATTCAAAGCCGTTGAAATGTCCCTTTTTAAACACCAGCTCTGATTGCGGATGGACTCCAGTACGATCTCTGACTTGGTGCAGTTATGTCCCTGGCAAATATAAAAGATATTTCACATGAATTATATTGTTTGTGTGATATCAAGGTGAGCGCACACATTTGGCAAGCAACAGTTTTAAGCTGATGGAGGAAAAAATGGAACAGCTGTGTGAACTGTTACTACTGAGATGCACATCAAAGAAACAGATCCATTTTGGTTGAATTGTCAATTTCTTGGTTATTTCCATTGTGCTACTCTTTATGTTACCTGTAAGAAGAAAAAGTGACTTTTATATATAAATTTTAAAAAAGCACCTCTCTTACTGTTTTTAGAAAACACCCTCAGGGACATTGGACACACTACTTCAAAACCACTTAGTGCAAATACTTTAAGCTAGATTGTTAAATTTAAGTGACATTTTTAAGTGTTACAACAGATCTTTTGAATGTTAAATGTACTCAGTTTAACAATTTAGTCCGCCAAACTGAAGCTCTTTTTCTGTACACAGTGCCTGGTATGTTTTGTAGTGGCATTCTGTGTCCATAATTGTGTATTTCTGTATAGACCTTTTGGGCTCTGTTTTCCGAACACACCATATTTTACCAAAATTGTTTCCATTTTTGTTTTGTTAAAGCCCTGCTTTGGATATTTGTCACCTTTTAAACGTAGAGTCTTCAGAGGTAAACATCCTTAAAGGGTGCTAATTTGAGAGCTTTTCAAGCATAAGCATTTGTTTTAATATACTTGAGGCAGCAAGATATTAAAATATTTATCAAATTCCTTCTTAATTGTGACTGATTTTATTTTAATACCTGCATATAGTAAAGCATTTCATATTATAACAATCTGTTCACAACAAAAACACTTCTAAATCTCTTAGACGCTTTTAGTTCTAACCCAACCTTCATTACCAGTTCATCAAGTAATGTTTGTTGACTCCCATACCTAGCATTTACTGTTTACCACTTGCTTATACTTTGTATTAGATACGGTCATTCTTCCCACCTCAACTCAAATGAATTTAACCCCATTGGTCTTAAACATCTCTAATCATTGTAACAGTCTTATGTAAAATTAAGACAATGATGTGAAGAGGTATGGAATTCTGTGACTGTCATACACATAGTTACGTACGACCATGTTTTAAAGTTAAGCTAACCAGTTCTATCTTTGGAGATTTGAGTTCTTGTGAGTTAATGCACCATTGTTATATTTTATGGGCAACGTCTTAAGTATCTAGTTAAACTAGCTGCCATACCCATAAAGATCAGTATGCTACATGAGTCACTGAAATTTCATATGGTGAAGAAGAAAGGCATGTTGGTTTTTGTACTGCAAATTCAAAAACTGGTGTTTATCTTCTGTATCGCCCAGTTAAAAGAAGATTTTTTTAATCTCATTTATTCGGTTGATTGAGGAAGCAGTCTCTAGTTGATCTAGTGGTGGAGCACGTCTGTCTGATTTTGTTTTTGTTTCAATAAAATGGGTTTTACATCCACAGTAACAAAAATAAGATTAGGTATATGGGAGTAAGTTCTTCAAAGTCAGATTTTCCGTCAGTCCGTAAGTTGGTGGTACTTGCCCAACCAATGCAAGTACAATAAACTGACCCTGTTAATTGATTTAGTATTTTCAGTAGTACAGCTGCATTGAAGTCGTACCTAATATTTCCATTAATGTGTCTGTGTTCTCCTTGTACACTCTTAATAGTGATGATGAGGGATATTGATTATTGATTAATTAGATTACATGACTTAATGTGACACCACAAATCAAGTGCCAGAGTATAGAATGGAATGTTTTGGCATTTATAGAAATTTTAAATGACCCTTCACAGTCAACCATACCTAAATTTTCCTGTGACATGACTTTCCTTACCTCCATTCCAAAAGTATAACAGTTTAAGAAATTCCTGTTATTCTGTCATTGGCTGGATTTGCATTGTAGAACTTTGCTTGAACACACTGCCTCATACTAGAGTTAGCATTCTCAGACGAGTTGAAACGCATTCAGTTAGAATTAAATGTTTAAAAAATGGTGGAAGTTTTAAAAAAAACAAAACCCTGGTAAGGGCAGATCAGGAAAGACAAAAGAAAAGCTGTAAGTTTTGGATAGGAGCCTTCGATTTGTACTTTGTGGTCCTAAAGCCTTAACATTCCATAATTGTTAAGTTTTCTGGCTTTGTTGGTCAATGTCAGTTGGGATCAGTCTCAATAAGATGTTGTTTTAATTAACTGTACTTTAAACGTCTGAAGCACATTGCTTCAATCTCTCATTTCAGAACTTCTTACTAGTATTAGTTGCAGAATATTCAGTGTAATATTCAGTGTAAACTACAGCTATAGGTCAGTTGAATTGGGACAGAGGTGTTAGTGATGTGACCAGTCATCCTTTAATCCGCAATGTGACTCCATGTTGTTTCACTATATATGACCATAAACGGTAACTTGCTTAAGCTTATTTATGTCTCCTGTTTAGTACATGTCTTTGTTTCACCACGTGAATGAGAGTTAGTCTTATGAGTTGTACCCCATTGCGCGGGTGTTGCAAGTTGAGTGAAGTCCCCATATGATCACATGGTTCAGTTAGATTTTGCACATTGTTAGTTCCCAATGCCACAACATTCTCAAACTAGTTCAACTTACCATATTTCAGGTAATGTTCAAAAAACGGGTGCCCATCTGGTCTGCTTGACCTCGTATTATAATAACAGTTTACAGCCTGAAAGAATTGTATTATTTTTTAAAAGCTTATTTTGCTGTTGTTATACATGTATTTCTTGTTTCTGTGTTTGTTTATTATCAGTGTTTTGTATTGATGTTGTGGTACTTCTTTTGCACTACTGTTAATTAATTTGTTTTGAAACTGGAAACTGATTTCAACTTGGAATACAGAAATAACTTGTGTCTTACTGTAAGTGACCAGTATTTTTTAGATTTTTTTTGTAACTTGTGTGGTCCTTTGCATTGTACAGTGCATTGAAAAACAATAATTCTGTCTCTGTGCATGTGGATTTTTGATTGTTTATTGCATAGAAATAACTTGAAGTTTAATAAATAACACAACACAAATTATTATTGTAATGTGTTTGTAGTACTTGCTGGTTGTTTTAGGCTCAGTTTCGGTACAAAAACACTATTCTTGTAATAAATTTTGTTTGTTAAATTTTATGCTGTCTGTTAATTTTCTCTTCAATCTTTTAAATTGCTGTTTATTTCCTTGAACTTTTTTTTCTGTTCAAGCTGACAATATGACACATTTCTGGCTGTTACCCATTCAGTTTGAACTGTGACTGGCACAGTGATGTTTAGTGTGACACCATGAAAGGTAGAAGATTGAGAGAAAGTGTTATCTCTAAGTCAGAAACTAAACACCAAGCCAATAAACTTTGCATACAGTCATTATTGACCACTCAGCAACATTTAGGTACTTTAACATCTAAGACTGGCATTATTATTTTTTAAGCATTTTAAGAATCCCTGCAGTGTGGAAACAGGCCCTTTGGCCCAACAAGTCCACACCGACACACAAAGCATCTCACCCAGACACATCCCCTATAACCCCACCTAATCTACACATCCCTGAACACTACGGGCAATTAAGCATGGCCAATCCACCTAGCATGCACATCTTTGGACTGTGGGAGGAAACCCACACAGACAGTTGCTTGAGAGTGGAACTGAACCTGCGTCCCTGGCACTGAGACTGCAGTGCTAAGCACTGTGCCACAAATTTGTTGTGAAAGGCAAATCATGCTTAACAAATCTACTGGAGTTTGAGAATGTAAAAAATAGAAGAGATGAGGGAGAACCACTGTGTCTGGTGTATTTGGATTTTCAGAAAGCTTTTGGTAAGGTCCCTAATAAGAGGCTAGTGGCAAAGTTAAAGGACATAGTTTATATTAGATTAGATTCCCTTCAGTGTGGAAACAGGCCCTTCGGCTCAACAAGTCATCAAGAGCATCCTGCCCATTATCAGTGCAAACTTCTGGTTTATTTCCAATGTTGTTGGTTTGGCACTATTTATTTATATTAAACTATGGGTCACCTGTTTAATATGTTAGTAGCAATGCTATGTCAAAGTTAGCATATAAGTTAGTGCAATTTAATGTATTGCCAACACACTACTTGTTTGCTGTCCCGAAGGATGTTTCTGTTAAATATCCTTTTTGGAATACTTTGCTTTAAATGTTAATATTGTGCAGCTACTGTAATTGTGCCTCAGTGTAAAGATACTGGTAGCCTTGAGGTAATATTGTTTTTGTTGATATTTCCTGATTTGCGACACTCATTACCTTAAATTGCTTCTACCAGTGCCACTGACAGACTTGCAACCACCAGTGTGTCTTGGTATTACACAGCTCAACATGCTTTTTTCAGACAATATCAGGCTTGTTAGGGAAATTTAAAAATTTTATTGGTTTTCATTATTCAAGTGGCTAAGCGATCACAAATCCTTTCAAGCAATAATTTTAAAGTTTAATGCACATGTCTGTCATTAATCAAAACAAAGTAGGAGATGGAGTATAAAACGAGTTTTTTCTTATTTAATCCAGTTAAGGTATGTTTCATTGTCTTTTCTCTATTTGCTATGGCTGTACTAAGTCAGTTTAAATTGCAGGAATCTGAGAGATTTAATATTTTTCTGTAAAATAGCATGCGGTAGTGTTTCTTTCTAGACTCATGGCGATGTTGTTTGAAATTAAACTTTTCTTGCATTATTTCCACCCCCCAAAAAAAAAGTGTTCATGCTACATCTTTACAGTTCTAGAGTATTATAGACATTGCTGTAAAGTAACCAAGTCAGAAGCACAATAATTGTAGAAATGAGTGCACTCTCATTCTGGAAACTTTTTTCCTTCCACGTGCCTGCTGTTCTGTACTTGACAACAGTGGGTGTAGAACTGTAACTTGCACCACTATTACATCAGGATCACTGTCCTTTGGATTTAATTGATCTGGTAGCTGATCTCTTGAATGCATCATTCACTGGTTGCCATAACCTGTGATGTTACTGCTATGTTAGGGACACTCCCCTAAATGATAGCTTATCTAGTGCCCACTTTTCCTAAGTCAAAAACGCAGCTCGGCACCGGCTGCACATAGGGTTTGTGTGAGGATAATGCTTTTTAGATATTGTTAATCAGCATATTCAGATGTCATTACATACCCTGAAGCAGGTAGGACTTGAAGCCTGGTTTCCTGGGGTGCTGACACTGTGCTACAATCACCCCATTTTTTAAAATGAATCTGGCCAGAGTTGATATTACACATTTCTGGAACAGTTGGGACTCCATTCCAGATACCCTGACTCAGAGGTAGGCACATTACCACTTCACCAAAAGACTGTTTTAGATTGATGCTTTTTTCGAAGCAACCTGTCAGAGACGGCATTTCACACCTCTGGAGTAGGTGGAATTTAGGCCCTGGTCCAGAGGTAGGGTCATTACTTCTGCACAAGAGTTCCTTGCTGGAATAAATCCTTTTTTTAATTTTTCTTGATATCCATGATCATTTTTCCCCCGCCAAATCACTTGTTACTTTTTTGCTTTATTCTCCACCACTAAATCACCCTGATTCTGGATCATTTACCCAATTTACATGCAAATCCAGTCAAGGACCGTGCAATGACAACAGATTGGGCTGATGCCATTTTTCTCCACCATCAAATCACCTCTGATAATTTTCACCTGTTAGCCACTAGCCTTAAATCACCTGCTTCCAATTGTTCAATTTCCACGTGGAGCCCACTAATATTAAGAAAAGAGCCCATTAAGGAAGCCAGTGGTATTTTGTTTTTTTGAATGTGTCTGTTTTGAAATCGGCCTGTTCAGAAATGTAATGACACACCTCTGGAGCAGGTAGTACTTGGACTGGGATTTCTTGGTCCAGGGGTAGGGAATACCACCACTGTTCCACAAGAGGACCCCATCTGTTCTTTGCAAGCAGAACAATTACGACAGATTCTACCTGCTTTCACTTAGGAAAGTAGGTGACAGCCATTCTCTGAACCATTGCTCAGGACATTTTCTTCAAAGTTAATCTGCTTGGCTTAAATTTAAACAAAGTTTGTGGCATTTAATTATGAGATGCCATCAGACTGGTGCATTTTCCATTGAAATGCGTCTACCAAGCGGAGTCCACTCTCAAACTAGTCAGCACCCTTTCTCTCATACCATATGAAATGTTTTCCCCTTTACATTGGTATGCTTATGAATGTCCTGATAATTGCAAGACAGAAAGGATTGACAGTCTATTTTAGTAATACACTGGTTCTGTACTCTAAATGAGTCCTAAGAAGCATTTGAAATCCAATATCGTATTTGCGTCATTGCTTTTCGTACAGGAGATTTCCCGCAATCTTGCTCTAATTGAAAGTTCTCATGTACTTGGCAGAAAATCTGTGGTCGATTTAAGTTCACAGGCTTTGCTGTGTTTTACGTCACTATTAAGAAAACGTTTTCACCCGTTTGTTTCATGACGTTTTTCAAAATATTTGTATTCTTGAAAGATGGCTACCTCTGGGATAAAGCTGCATCTATTTTCTATTCATTGGTCATCCTGGGATGTTAATGGTAGGCACAGTAGCCCTTGTGATATTGCTCCCATGATGGTTAAGGTTATTCCAGTATAATGACTCACTGCTGATGGAAATAAAGGCAATTTATGTTGAGCATGGTAAGGTGTGATTTAATTGTTGTGGTATGGGGCAGTGTTGCATTCAACTTGGTGAGTTGCCGCCACAGATCCTGTAGTTTGTGCACTTTGCAATGTTGGAAGGTGCAAGGTCAGTGATCAGCTAGACTGCGGCTCCCTGTGTGTGTGATGTGCCTGCATCCATCCAGCTGAAGGGTGAATATTCTATTTCATGCGTTGAGCCTTATAAAGTATATTGAGCCTTTGTGGAGCTTAACTACTTGGTACACTGCATGTAGTGATGGTTTTACTGTGTCTCATTCAGTTAAGCTGAGGACCAGTAATGACATGTGTCAGTGGTAGTTCTGGAATCTGCATTGGTAGTACTGTTGAAGATCCTGGGATGATGACTGAATTTTCTCTAACTTGTCCAAGCCTTAATGTTATCAGGTTCTACTTGAAGCCAACATGGTGTACTTAATTGGAAGAGATGAATGAATCATTGCAAAATAGTCAGTGTAGTCCAATTTCTGACTTATATAAAAGGTCATTCATAAAGCACATAAAGGTAGTCAGACTGGGAATGCTACCTGAAGGATCTCCTGCAGTTGCATCCTGAGGCATTGGAAACCATGGCCTCCTTCCTTTTGATTCATGTAGGGCCACTGATTTGGAAAGATTTGCCTTTGAAATCTAGTGACTTTGACTTTGCAAGGACTCTTGGTGTCATGATCAGTCAGGTACTTTCTCAATGTCACCAGCATTAAGTCGCACTTAAAATATATGTATTTTCTTTTAGGTTTTTAGATCTAACCTCTTGAATAACCCGTGGCTCCACCTGTGGCACACTTGGAATTCTGGTCCAGGGGACTTTACAAGCCCAAGCTTTCTGCCAGTTTAAAGAAAAGCATCAAAAAAGAAACAATTATTCAGGTATAAAAACAAAAAAAGAAACTGGATGGTGGAAACCTAACAATGACAGAATGGGATCTATTGGCATCTGAAAAACACAAGTCCAACCTTGCCCATCACCACTGCCATGGTTGTTTTGTGATGGGTGTTATGGCTTGTGAAGGGTGGAAAGTCCACTGCCTTCAGCTAGCCACGGCCCAGTCCTCCTCATACAGGCTAAATAATTAACAGGCATTGGAGTTTAAAAAGTCAATCTGACCAGAATAATATACTGCCCATGTCATAAAACAGAATGTGCAGACAGGTAAGATTTGGAAGGCATTTTTTTTCAGCAATGTGGAAGAAATGGGATGAGGAGTTGTACAATTTTGTGCATGCATTGGGAGTTAGGGGAAGTTGTAACGCCAAAGTGCAGGCTAATGCCCTGGCAACATGGGTATGCATTCCACCATGGTGGCTGGTGGACTTTAAATTCCATCTTAGAAAAGGAGTGGCAGATGGAGTTCAATTTAGATAAATGTGAGATGCAACATTTTGGAAGATCAAATCAGGGCAGGACTTATACACTTAATGGTAAGGTTCTGGGGTGTGTTACTGAGCAAAGGAACCTCTGGAGTGCAGGTTCATAGTTCCCTTAAAGTGGAGGGAGTCACAGGCAAATATGATAGTGAACGATGTTTTTGGAATGCTTTCCTTCATTGAATACTGTGTTCAGTGCAGGAGTTGGCAGGTCATGTTGCACCTGTACAGGGCATTGGCCAGGCCACTTTTGGAATACTGTGTGTAACTGTCGTTACCTTCCTATAGGAAGGGTGTTGGGAAAGTTGGAAGGGTCCAGAAAAAATTTATAAGGATGTTGTTAGGGTTGGAGGGTTCAAGCTGTTGGGAGAGGCTGGATAAGCTGGGGCTATTTTCCCTGGAACATTGAAGGTTAAGGGGTAACTTTATAGAGATTAATAAAATCAAGAGGGCTATGGTTAGGGTAAGTAGTCAAGGCTTTCCCTCTGGGATGAGGGAGTCCAAAACTAGAAGGCATAGGTTTAAGGTGAGAAAGGGAAGGGACCGAAGGGGCAACATTTTCACAGAGGATGATGTATGTATGGAAAGTGGTGGAGGCTGTTACAGTTACAACATTTAAAATGCATCTGGATGGGTGTATGAATAGGAAGGGTTTGGTGGGTTATGTGCCAAATGCTGGCAAATGGGACTAGATTTATCTAGGATATCTGTTCAGCATGGATGAGTTGGACAAAGGGCTTGTTTCTATGCTGTACATCTCACTGTATGACTCAAAGCAAAATCCGGGATTGAAGGCTAAATCTCAGTAGTCTCCTGAAACTATCACTGCGCGTGCGCCCACACAGACAGACACGGGCAGGCAGGTGCGCACGAGCACATAGATGTGTTCATTCTGTGCACCACAACTTACGAAGAATATAGTAGCTCGAAGAGTGTGTTTAGATCTACGTGAACAATACTGTGACTCAGGTAGATTGCTTACCCTAGGGTTGTATGGCCTGGAATTCAGATTGAGGTGAGTTGATCAAAGTATTAGGGGAAACTGGTAGAAAGGCTAAAGTACCAATTGGTTGGGGTGTCCAAGACTAGGGCTTCTTGTTCAAAAATTAGAGAGAAACCTTTTGAGATTGAATTGGGGAGCATCTTTGCATGCAGGGATAGAGGGTTTTAAATCTTTGGAGTTGTATAGTCAACTGAGTTCTGGTGTGGTATCTAACGTTGAATTTGTTCAAGATTGACATCTCTTGAATTTTGATCTTTTCAGGGAAACAAGATTTGGGGAGTTACAAGAACGTGGAGTTGAGGATAAAGATCAGCAGTGATTGTATTGGCAGAGCAGGTTCAAGGGACCAAGTGGACTCCTCCTGCTCCTAGTTCTTGCATCCTTATAACATGCCTAATGCAATACTGATGGGAGCCTCCACTGTCAGATGTGACATCTTTTGGATGAGGTGTTAAACCAGTTGAGGCTGTATCTACCCTGTTGGCTAGATGTCAGAGATCCTGTGATGTTGTTACGAAGGAGGTTGAAGGAGTTCTCCCAGTGATGTAGGCTAACATTTAACCCATAACCAACAGAAGTCTCAACACCAGGTTATAATCCAACACACTTACTTGAAATCACAAGCTTTTGGAGTGCTGTCCCTTTGTCAAGTGAAGTGAGGAGAGGCACACAGGCACAGAATTTATAATCAGGGAGATGAAAATATCTTGCAAATGGTGAGTGGACTGTCAACAGGTTGAATAACAAGTCTCTGCAGGTGATTGAGTGTATCAGGCAGTGTGAGTAAAGTGTCAATGGCTGAATTGCAAGTGAAGGGATGATCTATAGTCCGATTAACTATGCTAGAGAGATAGTTATGAAAAAATTAAAACAAAGGTGGTGCAGGAGACAAAATGACTGGAACAACATGATGATGGGTATAAGAGTTCCGTGCTAGCGGTCTAACAAAAGTAACAAGTAATCCAAAACTATGCAAACTAATTAAGATAGAGAGATCATAAGTTATCATGGTGATGGTGTCAAAACAGTACAGTAAGGAAGATTTTATAGATGCAGAACAGTATGGTGGGGTAACTTGTAGCGGGACAGTTGAGGCTGTCTTCATGGGTATGGAACTTGGCTGTTAGTTTCTGCTCAGTGATACTGCATTGTTGTGTATCTCAAAGGCTGCCTTGGAGGCCGCATACCTGAAGATTGGAGACTGATTGCCTTTGACCAATGAAGTGTTCCCCAACTGGGAGGAAGCATTCCTGCCTGGTAATTGTGCAGTGTCCATTCATTCGTTGTCATAGCATTTGCATGATCTTGCCAATATACCATTCTCGGGGCATCCTTGCCTTGTGACTTTGGTTAGACCCTTGGCATACAACTCTACACCCATCATGTGATTCCAGTCATTTAGTTTGTCTCCAGCAATACCTTAGTTTTAAATTTTTGTCAGTATCTCTTTTGCATCAATTAATCAGATTATGGGTTATCCCTTCACTTGTGATTCAGCTGTTCACAATTTACTGACAGTGTTGATCACCTGCAGAGACTTATTATTAGGCCTGTCGTCACTTCACTCTCTCCATTTGTGTGATCTTTTGATCTCTGATTATAAATTCTGTGCCTGGGTGCCTCTCCTCACTTCATCTTATGGAGTCATTTCAAATAAACTTGAACTGCGACCTGGTATGTGACTTCTGACCTTGTCCACCCAGTCCAACTCCGATACTTCCACATAATAAACATCATTCAAAAGAGATATTGGGTTTTCCTGTTTTGGAGCCTGCTGAGTAAAACTTGGCTTCCATATCTCCCTCTTCATAAAACATTTTGTTGAATTAAAAATCCAGTGTGATAGTGAGGTCATAAAAGACACTATATAGAAATGTGAATTTTCCTAATTCCTTCCTAAATCTATTTTAACGAGTCGCTAGATCTTCGGGTCAGATCAGCCATGATTTAACTCTGCTTAAGAATGGAACTGAGAATCACTTGCTCTGTATATTGTGCATACCTACTCCCATTGAGAGAGCTTAAGTATAATTTTTTCACAGTGTTATGAATCGATGCACTTTTGAAAGAAGTGCAGTTCATTGGTTATGAAATACTTTCAGATGTGGTTGACTTAAAATAAACTAAATAAATTTGTGTTTTTCTTATGTTCTGATATCAAACCAACTATTAGAAATTATAGAGCTAGCAAGAACTGCAGATGTTGGAGTCAGAGACAACACAGCCTGGAGCTGGAGGAACACAGCAGGCCAGGCAGCATCAGAGGAGCAGGAAAGTTGACGTTTCAGGTTGGGACCCTTCAGAAATAGGAAGGGGGAAGAGAGCTGGGAAGTGAATAGAGAGGAAGAGTGGGACTGGGAAGGGTAGGTGGGATGGTGACAGGTGAATGCAGGAGGTGGGGATGAGAGGGAGGGTTGGACATGGAATGAGGCTGGGGTGGGAGATTTCAAAACTGGAGAAATCTGCGTTTCCACTTTTGGGCCATTGGGATGTAGGCTCCCAAGGCAGAAGAGGAGGTGTTGCTCCTCCAGTTTGTGGGTGGTGTCATTGTGACACTAGAGGAAGCCCAGGGCATTCCACTCCCTCACATTCCAGATGTCCTCCTATTTCAAGGACTGTAACTTGCCCCCTCTGGTGATCGAAAAATGCCCTCAACCGCATCTCGTGTTTCCCGCACTTCTGCCCTCAAGTACCCTCCTTCCCCCAACAAAAATAAAGACAATTCCCCTTTTCCGCACATATCACCCCACCAACCTCCTGTATCAACGTATCGTTCTGTCATTAGGCCACCTACAATCTGACCTCTCAACCAAAGAGACACTTGCCTCCCATCCCTATTTGCCTTTCGTAGGAACCGTTCACGCCGCGACTCCCCTCGCTCCATGCTTCTTGCTAACCCCACCACCCTGGCACCATTTTCTGCAACTGCAGGAAGTGGTACTCCTGCCCCTACACCACCTCGCTCACTTCCATTCAAGGCACCAAACAAACCTTCCAAATCAGACAGGGGTTCACCTATACATCTATCAACTTGGTCTGCTGTACATCGGTGAGATTAAGCGGAGACTCGAACCATTTTGTAGAGCATCTGCACTCTACCCAACAAAGCGACACTTTCTGGTGCCAACCATTTTAACTCCCTTTCCCACCCTGTGGGTGACACGTCCATCCAGTGTCACAATGACACCACATGCAAACTGGAGGAGCAACACCTCATATTCCGCCCCGGGAGCCTACAGCCGGATGGCCTAAACATGGAATTCATCAGTTTTAAAATCTCCCCAGCCTCTGCCTCATCTCATGACCACGCCTCCCTCTCGTCACCGCTTCCTTGACCTGACGCAACCTTCTCTCCCCTTCCCATCCCACTGACCACTCCCCACCTGTCACTATCCCACCTGCCTTCTCCAGCCCCAGCCCTTCTTTTAATTTATTTCCCAGCTTCCTTCCCCCTCCCCATTTGTGAAGAAGGGTCCCGATCCAAAATGTGAACTTTCCTGCTCCTCTGATGCTGCCTGGCCTGCTCTGTTCCTCCAGCTCTAAACTGAGTTGTCAATTACGAATTATAGATTGTTTATCTATTCAGCATAATTTCAGAAGTTCTTGATCTGTGTAAAACTATGTCTGTGTTTGGTTTGTATAAAATGTGATATTAAACTATTTTCACCCTGCAACATATGGTATGTTAGTTATTATGCATTTGTTTGACTGAAGAGATTGAACTGAAGGATGGAACATGACGTAATAACGTCAACCTGCATTTGATGAATGGAATACTCCAGCCAGTGCTTTCAAATTTAAGTGAACAGTCAGAACTAAGAACACAAAACACTACACACCATGTTTTATTCATGGTTTTGTTCCAAAACAAATTGCCTTTTGTTTGGAACTACTGGAGTGCAGTCAGAGACAGAAACCCTGTTCTCACTCACGTGGAAATAAGTTTAATCTTCTGGGCCCAATGGAATTGTAGAACCCACAGAGCTTTGTGACTATTGAATGTTTGTTGCATTAAACCGATCAAATTCGGTGAAGGCCACATGGTCTGTTTGTAATCTGGATTCCCACCCCTGTGCTGCTTAAGAGGAGCCTACACACTTATTGAGCATAGTGTGAAGAGCAATCAAGACAAATTGCGCTCCCGAAACTGGATCCCAATACAACTTTAAAAAGCATGAGCTTTAACTGCACTGTAGTGGACAGTGTATTAACAAGAAACAGTTTTGAGTTTCTTTTGGGATGAATTCAGACTGGTGTGTGAACGTACTGCAGTCCTTGAAATCCGGGTAATTGTGCCCTTAAAGCATGACAACTGTGTGAGCTTGTGGTTCTTGTATGTTGAATATGTTTTATGATGTATTCTTGATTGGTGGGTCTTAAATCAGAAAACCAAAGTAAGTTAGTGATCACACTTGCTATGTACACACATATTAAAAGGGACCACCAACCAAGAGATGTCAGAGTAGGTTTGAAGGCAAAATGTTTGGACATTCCAGAAGCTCTTGAGTATGCTGCTGGACCTAATCATAAGTGGGATGGTTGTATGGATGCTACAACCACTCCCCAAGTGCAGGGTTAATCCAGTGTATACACTGTCTCTTTGTCCATCTTGGGAGTATGTGATTCTGGCCATGAAACAAAGACAGAATTGGGTTAAGTTGTGATGTGGCTTTGAAGTGAATAATTGCTTGGCTGAGAAAGTTAGTAACTTGGGAAGAAAGTGTTGGTAGAACCTTTTTGCTTGGAGAGTGTGAATGCCTACTTGTTGGATGTCCTCCTTTTCATAGTTATAGGTACAAGTGACGTGCATAAATGTTTGATGTATACTACTACACTGTGTGCTGTATGGAAACAACAAAATTCTGACACACTATTGTCAAGAAGTGGTGAAATGTGTGTGGCCTAAAAGTATTAATTTTTTAAAAGAGTTTGTATGGCAAACTGTTATTGTTATTGGTTTATTTTTGTGAAAATATTTTAGTACTTGGGCCAGTCTTTCTGGAACCATGATGATACCTTTGTAACCTAGAAAGGAAATTATTCAGAACAGTTAGGGAAATATGTTACCTCTTTGAAACAGTTAAGTTTGTAAAAGTTTCAGACTGCTTGGTTAGAATCCTCCATTGGTTATTTCAAAGTTGAAAAAGACTCGCAAACTAAATTGTGAATAACTAAGGGGAAAGGCCTCCTAGATCACAATCCAGTAACTGCGAAGAAGTGGTTAAGTCAAATCCAGAGGGGCAAAATTTCTCTGGAATTTGATTAGTATGAAGTAATGGTGCTGGCAAGGGACTTTGTTATATCTTAGATTTTGAAATCTTTCAAACTGTTAACTTGGTCTGATTTATTTTATTTCTTATATGTAATAAATTCATGTTTCATGTTATAACAAAAGTTAAAACCGCACAACCTTGTGTGCATATGTTTCAGGGAAAGACCACTACGTTAAATTAGAAAAATAATCTATCAAATCAAACTCCATTCTGGGATCTGATTTGTCCAGTAGCGACATCAGCTAGGATTGTAACAAAATGAAGGCTTACTAACTGTGGCCTGACTATTTCAATTATCTAATTGATGGTCATTTTAAAGTAAGTATTCTGTCTTCTGCAGTATTGAGTTTGCAGTATTGAATGCCGTGTTGTTATTTAAATTGGCTTTTGCTTGCAGCTGAAGCCCTTACAACACTCGTTCCACATCCTTCCATGGCTTTGTTTTATCCCTACCTTTAGTGATCTGTTTCAGCACTCTGCCTTGTCCAACTCAGATCTGTGATATTCTGTTATTCTTGTATATCTCCAGTTTGTTGGTGGCAATCCAGTTTTCAGCTGCTGATGCTCATAGGCTTCTGTCTGTCAGAAAATACTGTGCAAAATCCATATTGTTGTCCAACCATTAATGGTCTGTCTGAATACTTCAGCTTTTGTTTGATGCTCCTGTATAGCACTTTTTGAGATGCTTTACCTTTTATAAAGGTGCTACGTAAATGCCGTTGTCAAGACACCAAAATCCAATGACAGTGTTCAGTGGCTAGAAAGGAGTTCCCTTCATGTCCTGGCCAGAGGCAGACTTGCACTGGTGGCATTTCCTTAGTGGCTCTCCTGTTAATTATTTGCAGGTACGTCAGCAACTTTTGACAGCTGAATTGGGAGTGACCCAGTTTTGTGTGCGGTCCAGTCCAACCACATGCATTTTTATTTGATTTGAGTATGGTTGGGAAATTTCCTGGAGAGTGCTCCCTGTCTGTCACTGAAAGACAGACTTAATGACCTTGTTTCTGGCTTTGTTTTTGAGAAGCCATTCACAGAAGAAGTAATGGAATGGCGCAGCACAAAAAGAAGATATTCAGCCCATTATAGATAACAAGGTGTAGAGCTGGTTGAACACAGCAGGCAAAGCAGCCGAGGAGCAGGAAAGCTGACATTTCAGGCCTAGACCCTTCTTCGGGAAATGCTGCTTGGCCTGCTGTGTTCATTCAGCTCTACACCTTGTTATCTTGGATTCTCCAGCATCTGCAGTTCCTACTATCTCTATTCAGCCCATTGTTCTTGTTCCAGTTTGAAAGTGCTATTCAATAAGTCTTACTCCTTTTCTGTTATATGTACAAATTCTGTTTTGAAAGTTAATGAATTTTGATTTCACTACCCTTTTCAAACAATGTGGCATGGATAGCCGTAAATCACTGCATCTTGAAGAAAAATCCTCCTTTTTCCCCTTGCTACAGATCTTAAAATATGTCCCCTGGTTGTGGATCCTCTGTATAAACTTTCTCACACAAAACATGAATGCAAGACGATCTTGTTAAACATAATTGTTTGATGAAGTAGAATATTAAAGACACAATGAACCATTTGATGTAGATGATGAATCGTGTTCTTTTTGAATGGGTAGAGTGGGCTTGATGGGCTGAATAGTCTACTCCTGCATTGATCTACCTCCTAGTAATTTTGGCTTCACTTTTAAAGCCCTTTGCTGGAGGCTGCTTGAGATTTCTCTTGCCCAACGTTTTCTCTTCAAGTGACTTGATCAAAAATGTTCACATTTTTTTGCTGCGACAAATGGAGTGCAATATATTTTGCTCAGTCAACAACAGTCATTGATCTTAAAAGTGAGTCTTGCAAAGCTGCTGTTTCTTCGATTCGTTTCTTTACTGTTCCTTGATGTAACATCTGCAGGTGTCCCTTAAAAAGGGGTGCTCACATTAACCACAAGCTAGTGTGTTTCAAGATGATGGCTTGTGTTGTGTCTTGCAGACTAGCAACCACGCTTTAGTTCAAGACCGTCCATGGCTTTGTTTTCTTCAGAGGCTCAAGCTAATGCCCTGGGAACATGGGTTCAAATCCTACTAAATTAAAAATCAATTAATAATTCTGAAATTGAAAACTCTATAATGATGACCATAAATCGTCAAATATCTCAGAACCTGATCTGGTTGACTGTTGTCCTTTTAGGGAAGGAAATTCTGCCATTCTTACTGGTCTGGCTTACTTGTGTCTCCACAGCAATGTGGTTGACCTTTAACTGCCTATCTGCTTATCATAATGCCTAAAGATTTTTTTTTCGCAATCTCACAGTTTCTCATTGATTTATCATGTTTACTGTCTGGTGATTTCCCCTATGCATTCACTATTTAGTTCAAAGTCTTCTCTACCACCCCAGCTAAATGACAGCAGAACACTGGTCCTAGCTTAATTCAGGTGAAATAAAAATAGTGTGTAGAAAATCATACTGGACTCAATGTTAACTTTGGTTCTCTCACCACAAATATTGCCAGACCTGAGGCCAGAGAAATTTGGATTGCAGAGCTGTTGTCTTCACCACGAGGGCAAGAAGTCAGAAAGTAGCAGGGTAGAAAGAAAAGTGGCTGCAGTGGGAGATAACAAGATGTGGACCTGAATGGACACAGGCCAAGCAGCATCTTTGGAGCAGGAAAACTGATGTTTCGGCCCTAGACCCTCTTAGGCCCAAAATGTCAGCTTTCCTGCTCCTAAGATGTTGCTTGGCCTGCTGTGTTCATCCAGCTCCCCATCTTCTCCAGCATCTGCAGTTCCTGTTATCCCCGGGCTGCAATGGGAGTTGTGAAGAGCAGTTTTAAGCCATGGAAAGCAAGACTGAGATCAATGGGAACTACTTAAAAAAACTTGATATCACTGAAGAAACAAATTCTTTGCAAATGAATGTAGAATTTTTGGTTTAAAGCTAAAGCTCAACTGAGGTGTGTGGGGAGAAATGTAGTATTTGCTTTTGTAATGAGCTCTGTCATTTGAACTTTAAAGAACAATGCAGTAAAAGGATTGGTAACTGCTTGACTGAAAATTTCTAACTTTGTGTATGTGTGCATGAAACACAAGTTGTGATGTCACTAATCCCATGGAAGGTTTTTAGGATGATGAGTTTTTGTGTAGATGTACAATGTCAATTATTTTGAAAAAATACTTCTAGTATGTGTGTTATGTCATTTTAAACAGTTTCTAGGAAATTAATGCATTGCTTGTGTGTTGTGACTTTAGATTTAATAGAGTGCAGTAACTGAAAGTGTTGATGAGTTCTTCAAATTCTACTACTTTGTGAGTGCAACTATTTCACGTCAACCCAAAAAATCGTAAGCCTCATCACCTAATGAAGGAGTTAGTGAGAAGTTCCTGAAAACTAAAAATTGAGTCCTGAAAATCAAAATGTAGCCCTCAAGAAAGTCTCAAACTCTTGGCAAAAGAATATTTCACTTGGTGCTCATCTACATCCCATGTCCTGCTGTCATCCATCCAAGAATTTCAGATTTGTTGGGCAGTTGTAAGTTCTGTGGAAGTAGGCTATTTGACCCATTGAGTCAACACCAACCCTCCAAATCCCATCCTGACCCAGTAATGGTGGCCTTGAAATTACTGCGCTGTCATAAAAATTCATCTTGTTCAACAATGCCCTTTTTAAGGAAGGGAATTTGCTGCCCTTGTTCAGTATAACCTCTGAGTCCAGACCTACAGCAATTTGTGAGAGTCTTAACTGCCCATTGAATTGGCACAGCAAGCCACCGAGCTGTGCTCAAGAAGGCAGCTTGCCATCGCTTTCTTGAGAGCAATTGGAAAAGAGAATTTTGTGAAAACCAAAAGAACTGTGGATGCACTAAATCTGGACCAAAAACAGAAGTTGCTAGAAAAGTTCAGCAGGCCTGGCAGCATTTGTGAAGAAAAAAAATCAGCGTTAATGTTTTGGACCTGGTGACTCTTTCTCAGAACTGATGGTAGCTGGGTAAGCGTCGGTTTATACGCAGAAAGTAGGGAGGGGGATGGAGTGGGGAATAAATGATAGGCTAAAGGATAGAGTCCAAAGAGAGAGAAGAGCAGTTGGATAACAAAGGGATTGATAATGATTGACAAGGAGGGTGAATAGCTGTTAATGGGGATTGTTAGTGACTCGCAGTAGGTAGTGTGTAATGGCAGGATATGTGATAACAAGGCCTGGTGTGTGGGGTAGGCATGGGAGGAGATGGGAGAGTTTGGACCCTAAAAATGATTGAACGTGATACTGAGTCTGGAGGGCTGCAGGAAAATAACGTGTTGTTCTTCCAGCTTGCGCTGAGCTTCGCTAGAACACTGCAGCAATCCAGAGATTGAGACATTGACCAGGGTGGTGTGTTGAAGTGGCAGGCCACTGGAACTCGGTCTTTTTTGCGAGCAGAACGTAGATGTTCTGCAAAACAGTCACTCAGTCTAGGCTTTGTTTCTCCAATGTAGAGGAGACAACAATGTGAGCAGCAAATGCAGTTGCCGAGATTTGTTTTGAATATGTGCAATCTAACATAACGGTTCCTCACAATTTGGTATAAGACCTTATCATTCCTCCTGATGTAATAGATGAGGTATGACTTACATAACAATAATTGTCCACTTGTTATTTGTGTTTCATACGTTGTAATATTTTTAGCCAAGTGGCATAGAACTCCAGTGAGTAAATGAAGAATGCCTCTACCTCTAATTTTATTATAGTTGTTATGTACATACGAAAAACGTTTGTCCCTCAACTTTGTTTCCCACCTGGAAACATTAGAGGCACAACTTTTTTACATTTCCTGACATCTGTATGTAACAAAACAGTGAACTGTTGCATAGCAACAAGCAGAAAAGAAATAATGACCACATGAATCTTGTTTTAGTAACGTTGGTTGAGGAATAAATGTTGGCCTGGGCATGGGCGGATGGTAGACCAGTGGGATATAACACCTGCGGGATCTTTGTCATGAAACTGAGAGAGCAAACTAACCTCATCCTGAGCTCTAACTCAGTGGATGTAGATGTCAGCTGGTAGTTTGACTGAATTGGCATTTTGAACTCATTATCTAACTGTCTCTTCTTCGCTCGCGCTGTCTCTCTCGCTCGCCCGTGCTCTCTCCCCTTCTTGAATGGAACTTAATACCATAGGGTGCAGGGGCCTTGTCAGGCTCTGGTCCCATTAGTCTTTCCAGTAATTTTTCTCTCGTTAATAAAATGTGAGGCTGGATGAACACAGCAGGCCAAGCAGCATCTCAGGAGCACAAAAGCTGATGTTTCGGGCCTAGACCCTTTGTGCTCCTGAGATGCTGCTTGGCCTGCTGTGTTCATCCAGCCTCACATTTTATTATCCTGGAATTCTCCAGCATCTGCAGTTCCCATTATCTCTGATACAGTTTTTCTCTCGTGGTTGTTTTGAGTGCCTCCTTCCTTTTTGCCTCTCAATATTTTATTAATTTTGGAATGCTCCTTCAGTGAAGACAGACAATGGCAGCAACAAGCAAAAGGGGCCTTTTGCGTATAGCATAGTGGCTATACCCTGCCCTTAGCAGAGCGCAGTGGCCCTCGTGCATCCCTACCTTTTGATTGTAAAGAAAGATACCGATTACTTGTTGTCAAAGTTTCTGCCACTTCCTTGTTTTCTATTATTAATTCCCCAAGGTCATCATACATGAGACCAGTGCTTACTTTCAGAAGGGGCAATACATTAGCAATACTGGCCAAGGTTTTCCTCGCTGAAGTCAAACCTTAATTTGCTGCATCTGTCTCCATTATGGCGCTCTTTAAAACATGCCTGTGCCTAAGGTTTTGGTTGTCTGACCTAATATTTCTCTTTCTGTACTTTGTTGGGTTTAATCTTATAATCTTTTGTCAAGCATGTTTTGCTTTGTGAAAGGTGCTATAGAAATGCAAAGCTTTTTGTTGCACTATCCTTGCAATTGAACTTGGCAATGGCAATTTATTGGGCTGGAAATCAAAATGATTTAAATCGCCCAATTCTTCACTTTTTAATAATGCCAAAGCATCTTTAACTACACGAAAAAAGGCCACAATGTTCTTTGTAGGTTGCTGCAAAAGGCTGAGCTGAGTGTGGTGGTATTAGATAACACACTAAAAGCTTGGTCAAGGAGTGGCAATGTCATAGGAAGGAATTTCAAAGATTCTGGGACTCCATCTGTCATTATTCCAGCCTTCCTACTGTGAAGTCTCCAATTGCAGTTCACCTACTTGTTGTGCAAGAGAATTCTGTCTGTTTGCTTGTTTTTCTTTAAATCACTCCTTAAAACCCACCTTTTGAGCAATCTTTTGGTTACTGGTCCTGGTATCATCTTCAGTGGTGCAGTGTTAATTTTTTTTCGATTAATGCTGCTTTGAAGCACGTAGGGACATGTTAAAGATGCTATATAAATGCAAATTGCTGCAATTTTGTGGTGAGGAGTACACAGGCAAAGGAATGAAGACTTACAGCCTGGCAATTGGAGGAGATTGCTGAGCTCGGATAGGATGGGGTCAGAGTCGTGGAGGGATTTAAGGTTGAGACTTTGAGTTAATGATCTGGGTCAACTTGCAATGGGGCTGATGCTGGATTAGGAGAAAATTAACAGCTTGCAATTGAATCTCTCGGAAGTTGGCATTATTTAAACTGAGACGGTTTCATTTTCAAAGGTTTGCAGTCTTTGTTAAAGATGGTTAGTAGTAAAGAATGGTGTCAGTGGCTAAGCAGTCAAGGCTAGCTAATGAGGTTTTGACCAAAGAACTCAACCTTCCCTTTAAGGAGAGAGGAAACTATTTACCTTTAAGGCCCATCCCCCACATCTTCGGTCCCGTATCACCCAGTCTGCCTTTTGTTTGATTTAACCCTGGAGATCAGTTTTTAAAAGCCAGTTACCCTGTGAGAACTGGCTGGGCATAAAGCATGATCATTAGAGTTCCAGCTGGGAGTTGAGTCTTTGCTGCTGTTTTCCATTGGCTTGAGACCGGTAGGAATAAAAATTAAGTAAATTGACACATGATATATTTGACAAAAAAAAAGTGACAGTTTGGAACAAACGCTAGTGCTTGCATTAAAGAGAGAAGTCGGGAACTAGAGGAGGAAGTGATGTAAAAAATTTAAAATGGAACAGTGAAGAAGGACGCCACAGCCTTGCTGCTTCCTCATTTTTCCGCTGAATGCTTAAAAATGAAAGAAAACTGGAAGATTGTGGCAAAGCCTAATTTTCTTGCAGAGAGGCGACAAGATTATTTCAAGCTTATATTATTGATGTGTAAGTGAAAGATATCGACGCATCATATCCAGAGAAATAGATCAGAGAAGTAACTTTCAAAAGGTTCCTGCACTCATGGAGAAGCTGGAATAGCATACATTAATTTTTGTGTGTCTTCTGTTTCTGATAATTCCTGCAATTGTTGTTTATCTGCTTTGGCCTGTAGATGTGTGCAACCATTCCCTTGCTGCACAATTTGACTTTCTTGGGTGTTTCACTGAGTGTATTGATAATTGAGGTGGGGATAGAGGATTCCAAGGAGCATCTCTCTGAAGAGAGCAGACAGTTTATTATTCGAGGTGCAAACTGTTGGCTGATGAGGTCTCCGTGTGAATAAACTGTTCAGAGAGATTCTGGAGTCTGTGCCTTCTTTATGCACTGGGAAGATTTTTCTTGAGACATAGTAGGTAGATAAAAATAGAAGCCCTACAGTGTGGAAATAGGCCATTCAGCCCAACAAGTCCACACTACCCCTCGGAAGAGCATCCCATCCAAACTGATTTCCCCTGATTTCCTGTGTCTAACCCACCTAACCTAAACATCCCTGGGCAGTTTAACATGGCCAATCCACCTGTCCTACACATCTTTGGAGAGTGGGAGGAAACCGGAGCACCCAGAGGCAACCCACGCAGACACGGAGAGTGTGCAAACTCCACGTGGACAGTCGCCTGAGGGTGGAATAGAACCTGAGTCCCTGGCACTGTGAGGCAGCGGTGCTAACCACTGAGTCACCGTGCCTCCCATCTCTTAGACCATCTGTCTGCACCTATGCAACTGCTGCTGATTGTTTGTTATTAATTACAAAAGCGTCTCTTTCAGCTTCTGACTAGTATATGAAGCAGCATCTTCCATTTACGTAGCATCGTCTTTGCTAGGAGCATTATCAACCAATATTTGACACTTAGCCAGATCAGAGAGTAGCACAACATTCCAAACACTGTTAATCTAAAGGGTAAACTAGAAATACTCAGATTTGGCAGGATCCATGGAGAGAGGCCACGCAGCATCAGAGGAGCAGGAAAGCTGACGTTTCGGGTCGCGATCCTTCTTCGACCCGAAGCGTCAGCTTTCCTGCACCTCTGATGCTGCTTGGCCTGCTGTGTTCATCCAACTTCACACCATATTATCTCAGATTCTCCAGCATCGGCAGTTCCTACTATCTCCGTGGAGAGAGGTTCTGTTTGAGGGTAATTGATTTTGAAATTAAGGCAGAACACTGACAATTTGGTCAGATGTAGGTTTTTAAGGGAAGTCTTAAGAGAAGAAAAGAAAGATAGAGAAGTTTGGAAGTGATTGTAGAGCATGGGGCTCAGTAAATTGACCACCAGAGGCAAAAGGATTAAATTTGGGGGTTGAGCAAGAGGCCTACCTAAATTGTTTTTAAAAATACATAAATGGCTGTAATGTGCTTTGGGAAGTCCAGAGGTTGTGGACATACAAGTCGTTCTTCTCACTACCTTGCATCAAATGTGGTTGCTATCTGTAGTATATAATTTTTTTTGCCAGGAGTTGCCTGTCTTGGTATTTCATTATGTGGCTTGGTGTCAGACACTTGGTAAATGTTCTTACGTAGGGCTGTGGGATGTTGTGCTACATTGAAGATGCTATATAAACGCATGCAGTTCTTTTCGTCGTAGTGTCCTTGTCACTGTCATGACTGTGGTCCGTTTTGGCATATTTGACTGAAAACAGAATGTGTATCATGTTTCCCACCTCTTTACTTTTAAAAAATGCCAAAGCATTCATAATACGAAGAGGACTCTCCAACGTAACAACATTCTCCAAGGATTTTGCAGGTATATGGCAAAGAGCCTGAGCTGAGAAATGATTAAAAAGCTACGTTGGTGAAATTGAGGACGAGGATTCCTTTAACGCTCTATCACACAATTAATGGTAGGGCCCTGGGTACTGTTGTAGAAAGGAGAGACTAAGGGGTTCAGGGACATAATTCTCTGAAACTTGCCACATGTCGGCAGGGTGGTTAAGGCATTTAGCAAGCATGCCTTCATCGTTTAGACCTCCCTGAGTAAAGGAGTTGGGATGTCACGTTGAGGTTATACAGGATGTTGGAGAGGCCTCTTCTGTGTACGGTTCTAGTTGCCCTGCAGTAGGAAGGATATCATTAAATTGGAGAGGGTTCAGTAAAGATTTCCCTTGATATTCATAGTAATAGAGGGTTTAAGTTATAAAGATAGGTTTGATTGGCTAGGACTTCTTTCACTGGAGCGTAGGTTGAGGGGGTTATCTTATAGACATTTGTAAAATCATGAAGGGCATAGTAAGGTGAATAGCAAGGGCCTTTTCCCTAGGTTGGGGGAAATCAAAATTGGGGGGCATATTTTTAAGGTGAGATGAGAAAGTTTTAAAAAGGACTTGGGCAACTTTTCGTTTCACACAGTTTCATATATAGAATGAACTGCCAGAAGAAGTGGTGGATGCAGGTTCAGTTACTACACTTAAAAGACATTTGGATAAGTGCACATGGACAGGAAAGGTTTGGAGGGACATGGGCCAAAAACAAGCAGGTGGGACTAGTTTGATTTGAGAACATGGTTGTTGTGGATGAGTTGGACCGAAGGATCTATTTCCATGCTGTGTGACTCTGATACTGTCACATCCTGCAGTTGTCCTCACTGGTTTTGCTGCTCATTTCTGTATTTAGTGTTTACCTGCCTTAATATTTATGTGTAGCTGGGTGTAAATCTTATTTGATTAAAACTCCTGTGAAACACCCTTTTGGATGTTTCTCCATGTTAGTAGGCTGTTTCAGTCCATGTCGCTGTCTGCTGGAATGGCTCCATTATTAACTTTTGCAGGAAACAGTTTGAAATCTTGTTTTGAAAAATTTTTGTCAACTTTGAATCTTACTGCTTGCTCAAGCCTCCCACTTTTCTGGGCACATCATTGGAATGCAAAAGTTAGCTATTGTCATCTTTTCTGTGAGACAAACCCTCTTCCGTATCACTTTGCACTTGGGAAAGAGGTGAGGGCCGAAGAGCTCAGACTTTGCTGTCACTAAGGTTGTGACCTTTAAATAAGCTGCCTTGATTGTTACCCACTGTTGCATTGAAACTGCTCTTCCAACCTACTTGAAAATTGCATCTTTTCTCTCATTGCTCTCCCATCTCCACAATACCCTATCTGAGCTCAACTCCCTGGTTCCCTTATTGGTTCATATTGTTAACAGTTCCCTTTCTTCAAGTACTATACTCCTCTCATTCAAATCTGCCATTATTAACACTCAAAAAATATCAATTTTACAAACTGCTGTCCCATATCCATTGGTCTTTTCTCTCCAAGACTGTCACCTCTCAAATCTGTGCCTGTCTTTCCTGGAAATCCATGTTTAAATTCCTCCAATTGTGTTCCCACCCATGCCACAGCACCAAAATGACTCTGGTCAAATTCACAAATGATACCCTATGAGACTGAAAGGGCAAACTCCGCCTCCTGCTCCTCCATCTGTCTGCATCCTAGAGTTATAGTCTTAGTCATACAGCATGGAAACAGACTCTTGGGTTCAACCAGTCCATGCCAAACATAATCTCAAACTAAACTAGTCCCAATTGCCTTGCTCCTGATTCAGGCATTTCCCATTCATGTATCCATCCAAATGTCTTTTAAACATCCTCCACTTCATCAAGGTCATTCCGCAAGGAAACCACCCTTCGTGTAAAAAAAAATGTTGCCTCATAGCTTCTTTTCAAATCTCTCCTCTCAGCTTAAAAATGTGTCCCCTAGTCTTGAAATTCCCATGTTTGGGAAAAGACAATTATCATCAACTCTTACATCTCATCATTTTATAAATTCCTATAAGGTTGCTTCTCAACCTCCAGCGAGCCAGTGGAAAAAGTTTCAGCCTTTCCTTATGACCTTAGACATACCATTCTGTTCCACCACCACTCTACTGATGGGACTGCATTTGCCCTATTCTACTCTGTCTGTTTGTAGTCAGAAAATCATGTGCAAATCCCTCCCTTTCCACACCCACACAGTTACCTCTATCCCTCAAGAGTTCATCCTTGATATTCTCTTACTTTTCAACCACATGCAGCCCCTCTGTTACAACATAAGAATCGTGACTTTATTTCTCACATGTTCATGGACAACAGCAAGCTCTACTTCACCATCACCTCTCATGACTGCTCCACTGTTGCTAAGTTATCTGGTTGCTTATCCACTATCCCGTACTGGATAAGCAGTATGAGGAGGACCAGAACTGTAAAGATTGTCTTTATGAAGCTCAGTGTCAAATTTTGCACGATATAACATTTTATTACTTGAAATACATGCATATTAATGACTGATTTTGTGATTTAAATCTCTAACACATTCCTTTTTAATTGAATGGTGCTCCTTGTGTCACAGAATGAGCGATGCTGCTCTTCATCTGGAATAGTTTTTTTTAGCAATAATCCTCTTATAGTTGCTAGGCTCTCGGTAGCATAATTGATTTTAGAAATGCATATATTCCAATCTGCCCTTCCACTGTGGGACTGGGTGAATATTTATGTATTTGAACATTTCGCCCTGACCTTTTATGATCTGTTGGAGAGGGTATTTTCTAAGTGTGAATGTTCCAGATTCACAGCTCAGTCCAGAGACTGAAGCGCTTAGTCCAACTTGACACTCCAATGCAATGCTGTTGTATTTCAAGGGAGAGGTTGCTAATATGCTGTCTTGTTGGAAGCATTCAGCCATTCAGTAAGATTGTTGCTGTTCTGTGTGTCAGCTTCAATCGCTGGCTCGATCACTGTTCCACAAGATAGTGATAATTAGAAACAATTTGTGTACCGAAAATAAAAACCGTAAGTCTCTCCCCAGATGTTACCAGACCTGCTGCGTTTCTCCAACACTTTGCTGTTTTCTTGCAGATTTTCAATGTCTCTAGCATTTTGCTTTTATTCACAAACCTAAGATCCCTTTGGATGTATTGAAACTAATGAACTTGAACTTCATTTCAGAAAGGGAGTTTGAGGGGGACATCTTAAAAGAGTAAGATGGTGTTAATATATTCTGCATTAAAGCTTGTAAAAATTCTGCTACGGAGATATAGGTCCCACAGTCAGTGGTAACCAGTGAGATGAAATGTTTAGATAAAAGGAAGCCACACAGCTGTTGACTGAACCTGTTCATTTGAGGTGTAAATGTCTTCTTTTGTTTGCTTTTTTTCTTAGCAACAAGATACCAAGGCAAGAGGCCCAACACGACACGGAATCCTGGACTTCCCTAGATCAGTTTATGGCTAAGCTGTGTAGACATCATCAGATACAGTTTATGAACGTACTAAGCTACGTGCACAGTGAAGCAAGCCCAGTCGAGGAGCCCTCAGAATCCTCATCACATGAGGACATGGCCACATCCAGCCCGTCCCCTGTCCTTCTACGGCCTAAAAATTCTGAGGACCGAACTGGGAGAGGATCCATCTTACAGTCATATCCTTCCTCAAATCAAGAGATCCAAACACCAAACAAATTGAACAGCGAAAGCGTCGAGGAAGAAAACCAGCCAGCTCGGGAGGAGCTACTCCTGCTGGGAACTGAAACAAACAGAGTTGCTTCTGTTGAAAAGCCAACACCTAGAGGCTGCTGTAGCAGTGGAAATTATATAAAAAACTGCACTGAAGAGGCAGTGTTCTCCTCTATAGGTATGTGTACTACTGACTGTAATAAAACTAGGAGCATGGAGGGTCTACAAAAAGAAACTGTGAATCAAAAGGAAATCGATATCTCACAACTAGATCAGACCTCTAGTGAATGTGCACACATTAGTGCTGTTGCCCGATTAGAAGGAATATGTTCTAACAGCTGCGAGAACAAAACAGAGGGTGCAGTTGCTGGCAGAGCTCAGGTTGAAACTTCCCAAGTTCTTTCTGAGGAACTTTTGAACTTGAGTAAGAATTTGTCCAAAAATCAGAGTGGTTCACGGGGCAGTTCCAGAGCTATGTCTGATCACAAAACAATTAAACACACTTCGGTTCAGGGTGGATCTCGAGAACATACCAGTGCTACCAAAAGAATGGTCAAAAATAACCATGTGCTCACGACGGAGTCGAGCACCAAAGATTGGCTTCCCTCGAAGCCGCGTGCTGCTGTGCGTGACGCCAGTGGCCGTCTGAGATTGAAGCCACAGGCTCCTCCCACAAAAACAGCCAGAAAAAGCACCAGGGTGTCTGTACTGCGGGCTCGCTCTTCCATGCCCATGTGCCAATATGTGAACGAGCATGACAACCAGTGTGATATTGTTTACATCAGCAAGCCCATCACCGAATGCCGTTTTGATGCTCAGAGGTCCTTATCTTCCAGTCGAAAGACTGCACGGAAAAGCACACGTGGACATCTCTGCAATGAAGAATATTGGGAGCTAAAGACTGTCCGCACTTTGGCCAAGAGTCCAGCAATGGAGGCGAGAAAGGGCAACTGTCCCTCGTTAATTCCCATACCGTCTGCCCCAATGACTCCAAAACAAGCACTTATCCTGCCTGTCAGTGTGCCCATTTGTGTTTCTGTGGATGCTGGAACTGGTATTCACGGGGACCCTAAGGTGCAGCTGAAAGTCTCTCAGGAAGATAGTCAAGACTTTAGTTATTCAGAGAGTAAAGGGGAGCTGGTGGTTGAGCCGAGTCAGACCTGTCATTCACAGGAGACTGAGGTGGTTTTCCGGACTGAAAACAGCCCACAAGGGGATCCCGACAGACCTAGGGATCAGAGCAATACCTCTGATTCCAAAAGCCATTCTCTGGAAGTCAAGAACACACCGGTCTCAACCTTACAAATGAACAACTGCATTGCAACATATGCTGATTACCGAGTTCTTTGTGACAGCTTGCCAGCTGAAGATGGTGCTTGTGAGACCCCTGAACTAACAAAGCCATTGGAAAGGTGCGGGGACGCTCAAGGTCACCCTTCTGAACTGGAACAGTTAGTAAAAGAAAGTGATGCCACTACGGACATAGCATCAACAGTAGGCCCTCCAAACAATTTGCAGCCTGTTCCAGCTGATCAGAGCCAAAATCCATCTGTGACATCTTTAGAAAAAGTGAGCACCAGTTCGTTTTGCAGTGTTGAGGTTAAGGTCACTCCTGCTCACGAGCCCTGCAGCACTCGGCACTTCAGCAGCAGTGAAATATTAAACATTAACAAGACCACAATGACCAGTAGTCTCAGCTGTCCGTTATTAGAAGATCAGTGTATGGGGGATGCGGTTGAATCTCTTGGAGATGTGAATGAGGTACCGGTAGAAAAATTTTTAACTGAGATTGAAGGGCCCAGCATATCAGAACAGACACCTGAAGCAGTTGCTTGTTCTGTCATTCCCTGTGTAGTTTCATGTCCATCAATAATGTCCAGATGTAAAGAAGGGAGCAGTCACCTTGCTTCAGGAGTGTCTGTGCCGGACCTTATGGAAGGACCTCCCCAGGGAACTGATAATATGAGGTGTAATATTGCAATGAATGGATCAGCTTTGGAGAAGATGAAATTGGAAGACCTTGATGAAAATGTGCTTGACCAAAAGATGGAAGGAGACGTTAGCACTGAAGGAACTCCTGAGGATAAAAAGCAGAGAAGCCACTATGAGAAGACACTAGGCATCGCCACACCAGAGAAGAAAAAGCATCGTAGGAAATTGGAGCTAACTTCTTCAGACAGATGTTTACGGAGTCAGCAGCCTAGGCCAAAAGCTGTGGCTTGTCCCGATGACACAAAAGAACAGCCACCAGTTTGTGTTGATGGATTACTGGTACCCTGTCTCAGCATAAAACTCCTGAGAAGTCAAGGCGAGAGAGGGTACAAAAGGGAGGTGTGCATCAACAGAGTAACATCTGTTCAGTTTCCTACAGAGTGCTTCAACAAAATCCTTTTGGAAAGCATTGTTGACCCCGAGAGCAGAGTGTGTGAGTCCCTTACTTCCACATCTGAGCAAGATATTGCCAAAGCAAAAAAGGCAACTGTTCAGCCACTCTCCAAAAATCTCCTTTCGAAAGATTTTGAAAACTTGCAAGATGACGAGTTGGTGAATGATAATCTTATCAATGGAAGAGCGAGCTATGGGCAAGGTCGGATTCTCGAGGTCAGTGTTGATTCTAGATCATCGGCAGAACGAAAAGTTTCCTTCTCTGCTCACCATGTCAGAAACAATCAAGATTCAGAATCTTCTGATGGTTCGGTGGATGATATGCCTCCTGCTATCCAACAGCAGACCAGTTCAGGGAAGACAGATACCTGTAAAGAGAACTCAAAATGGGTAAGAGGAAGCATGATGAAAAGATTGACAAATGTGGGATCACTGCACCAAGCAGCCAAAGGAATGACCCCAAAAGTACCACCAGGAGATAAGGTTCTTGCTGGATCTCGTGCCTTGAGATGTTCAAGTATGTCCAACACAGAACCAGAGGCAGTAATGCTACAGGAGGACAGCAAATGCTTAAGTATGAATCAGCCTAGTGAATTTCACCAGGAGAATGAAGAACCTGAGCTGCTAGGTCTGAGTGATGCTGATGCTCCTGAACCAAGTCGGCCGAAGTTTTTGGACTGGTGCTCGGAGGATGAGAACCAGGAGCTGATCACCACCTTGAATGCCACGTATGAGAACATTCACAAGGCTTGGATTCAGATGGAGAAGGAAGTGCCAGTGATGCAGAAAGCAAAATGCAAGTCCGACCGGCTCAAGGAGATCTGGAAAAGTAAAAAGAGGGCACGCAAAGCAAGAGGACTGTATGACCATAAAATATCCCCAGTACAGAAACTCTTTATGACCAACTTCAACCTTGCCAGCATCTGTAAATGGTTCATGGAGACAACTGAGACCAGGTCTCTGATCATCGTTAAAAATGTCAGTGCCCGGAATCCAGTTGAGACCATGAAAGCTAAAACCTTCCTTCAGAAGAACTCCATGATCGGTCTCTTCCCCAGCCCCCAAGCAGAGCGGCTAAAGAAACACCTGAAAAAGTTTGCCATGGCATCTCCTGCTCGCAGCAATTGGAAGACTCGGGCACTGCTGCACAATGTTGCGAGGAGAGCTGCGACAGGGGCAGATGGAGCAGGACAGCAGCATTGGAGCTTTTCCTTAGATACTGGAGAAGGCCTGACTCCCAGGGACCTTTTTCTGGCCAAAGTGGAAAGTGACCCTGTCGAGGAGGATGGATTTCCTGGTAACAATACAGCAGCCCAGCCCTCCAAGCATTTGGGGTTGAAGAAACCGGTCAGTGCGTGGATCTTGCGGAAATATTCCAATATGAGAGGCAAGCTCCACAAATTGCAGCAGGGGAAGGAGCATGCTGGGAGGAAGGTTTTAGCCAAGCACAAGAGTGTCTGTATGAACCCCATGGTCTCACCCAAACTGACCTCGCAGGCCCAACTGGACTGCCCTGGAGCCCCTCTCCCCATCACCTCTCGGAAGTCTGAAGAGAGCAAAGGGAAGAGGAAGGCACCCAAGGACAGTCGCATTAAGGAACTCCGTGTGGGTCGAGTCAAGAGCAGCAAGTCTGAGGCAGGCCCTCCTGTTCTGCTGCCCAAATCCATGCCCAGACAGTTGCCTGCAAACCGGAAGTCCAGAGTGGAGGTCAACACTGCAAGGGCTCCAGCTCCCAAAAAGGCTGCTGCCAGTGGAAAAACCAATGTTCTATTCCCAAAAAGCACCGAGAAGAGGCTTTCTGGCGCTAACCTGAAAAATATTCCAAGGGTCAAGGGCTCATCCCAAAGTCGGGATGGGCCTAAAGGCAGGAAGACCAAAAGAAACAGCAGCAAAGAGTGTCGGATGAAACCTAACAAGAAAACAGCAGCGCCTTCAGTCAAGGCCAAGAAGGGCCTGAAGTCTGATGCCAAAAAGAGAAACAAGATGGCTACCCCAGGGAAGCGTAAGCGAAAGAGTGAAGTCACCTCAGAAGCTACACATAAAAAGAAACGCAAGTTAAATGAGAAGAGAGACCCTGTTCTCAATAGACGCAAGCGGACTGATGCAAAATGACACACTTCCTGAAGGACTAACTGTAAATTATTGTCTTTATACAACAGTCAACAAAAGATTGTTGACTGCCGAGAGCATTAATTGTCTAAGCTGCTTTTTATAATCTTGAAGCAAGCCTTTGAAATTGCAGAGGAAAGAACTCGTGTGATTTTTAATTTTATTTTTTTAAGCACGTGAGCATATAGCTTGTTGTAAAGAAAATACAGGGAGCTTCCTCCAACTGTGAATAGAGTTTTTATATGGTGCTATGGATGGTATTGTTTTCTTTTTCCTGTTTGTTTTTTTTATATACATATATATATATATATATATATAAAATATTGCCCTGGCTTAGGACTGAAATGAAAGCTGCAAGCGCAAACTGAAAAGAACAGTGCCTTATTTAATGATGAGAGGAAAAAGAAACAATTTTTTGCGTGTGTATCTGAGATTAAAGGCTTGCATTCACAATGGAGACTTACTTTATACTTGTTGCACCTCCACTTTCTGTAAGAAGAAAGCCATTGCAAATAGAATAATATAGCACAGAAAGAGGCTGTTTGGCCCATTGTCTATGTGCTGGCTCTTTGAAAGAGATATTCAATTACTACTACCACCTCCCCCCTCCGCATTAATCTCCTTTTTCGGGTATTTATTCAATTCCTATTTTGAAAGTTACTGTTGAATCTGCTTTCATGCTGTTTAAACCAATGTGTTCTGAATCATAACATCCCGATGTATAAACAAAAAGGTTTCCTTTACCGATTCTTTTTGCTGGTTTACCTTGAGTTTGTATTCTCTATTTTCAGACCCTCCTGCCAGTAGAAAATTTCTCTGCATGCTAAATCAGCACAACATTTCTTCATTTTAAATATCTCCTTAGTTCAAATTTCCAATCTCTGTCTCCCCTTATCCAATCCCACCTGCAAACCAGGGCTTTACCTGTTAAATTATTCAAATGATTCTGCTTTCATTGAGCTGCTCAGACCCCATTCCACATGATAATTACTCAGACTGCAATCTATGTTGTTCATTACCGGTTTCTACAGGATCCCCTCAGCCAACGTCTTCCAAGGCTGGAAAGCTAAGATCATCTTCCTATATAGCTCAAGATCATTTACATAGCTCTTCCTATCCCACTTTCACTTCTCCTCCATGACTCAGTAGCCAACGCTGAAGATGAGGTGAGGGCTCAGCATGTTCACTTCAAGCCTGACTGTCTCCCATATTTCCTATTGTTTTTTACTCTATAATTTATTTGACTAAGTGTGCCATTGAGATAACGATGGTAAAAGCAGACACACTTGCGGATTTCTCCTATTCTTGTAGAATTCACAGAATTGTGCAGTATAGAAAGAGGCCACTTAGGCAGCAATGCCCATTTGAAAGGTTGCCCAATTAGCCTGGTATCCTTTGCTTTCTCCATTGCCCTGAAATGTGTTTTTCCTTACCTCAAGTGTATACAGTTGCTTCTGATAAATTATTATTGGATCATCCTTTCCAGTGTTCCTCTCTGACCTTCATGTTTAGTTTAGTAATTTTTTTATTTTAAAAATTCTTCTTGTCTTTGAGGCTCCCTGATGGGCCTAGTGGTATTATTGCTGAATTATTAATCCAGAAAGCTGGGTAATGCTCCAGGGCCTGGGTTCTAATCTTACTGTGGTGGATAGTGGAATTTGAATTTGAATTTAAAAATCTGGAATTGAGAGCCTAATGATGACCATGTCGATTGTCGGGAAAAACCCGTTTTGTTCACTGTTATCCTTCAGGGAAGGTAACAGCCAATCTTACCTGCTGTGACCCACGTGACTGCAGATCCACAGCAATATTGATTGACTCTTAACTGCCTTCTGGGGAAATTTGATAATGGGCACACTTAGCAACATTCACATCCCATGAAAGAACTTCAGAAATGCCAGCCAGCAAGCCATGGGATGCAGTGGTCATTCTTAAGCCCACTTTGGAGTCTTTAATAAATGCTGAATGAAAAGTGAACTGTGTTGTAGCTTCTTGTGGTAGGGCAGATCAGAGATGAGCAAATCCAGCATTGTCATGACAAGATAAAGAACAAAGAATTGGAATGGCCAGTAGTGCTGAAGTGTTAAAATCACAAGTTTGTTGGACTACTTGAGATTTTTTTAAAAAATTGAATCACCCTGTCCTGAGGTGTTATGACACACCTCTGGACCACATGGGACTTGAACCCAGGCCTGTGGGCTCAGAGATGAGGTCACAACAAGAGCCTCCCTATTCTAAACTGCGACTGAATTCCCTAATATTTTAGCAAGTGGTTTTCGCTGATTTAACCAACCTCAAGCTTTTGTGAAGGTTAAGGTGTTGTAGGGTGTTGTGTTAGCTCTTTCAGAATTACTTGCAACCTTCCTCCCCACCCCCAAAAAATACCAACTTAAAGGGCAACTCCCCCTCCTGCTGTTCCCTTTCCTCACAATCCCTCATGTTTTCTCAGCGAAAGCTGTTTTCTCCAGCTGTGGATGAGTAGTGAATAAAACTCCTGAAACATAGGAAAAGTTGCTGGACATTTAAAGTTAAAAGAAAATCCTGGAAGGGAGCACTTATGAAGGGTTTTGAGCACAAGTTTGTTCAAACAAAGGATCTGACCTACAACATGAATCTCTTCACTCCTAAAAGAGTTGCACAGCAGGTTGAGGTGAAGATCTTAGAAGGTGACAGACTTGGGGCGGGGGGATGGGGTGTAAGAAGAAAGTGGTATGAGTGAAGGCAAGATAGCTTTTTCTGAGAGCCATTCAAGCCACAACAGGCCAAATGGCATTCTATACCCTCTTTCTCTAACTCTTCAGTCTCTGTGTTTTTCAAGCATTTTCTGATTTTTGGTTAAACGGACAAATTAGCATTGCATCATAATCCAGTAGGACTTAAACTGCAGCTTTGCAACAAGAGAATGCAAATGGACTTTACAAGCATTGCAGAATTACATCACAATGTGATAACATTGGGCCCAGTTGGCCATTCTGATGTTTATCCTCCAAACTCGATGTCGCCTGTCTTTTCCCATCTAATTCTATCAGCAAACCTCTTATATGTTCCTCCTCACATCTTTAAAGTAAGATTTAAATGTATCAACATTATCAGTTTGAACCTCTATGCACGAGAGTTTCCCATTCTCAATACTTTCTGGGTCAAGGATTTTCTTCTAAATTCCCAATTTTTTTTTTCAGTGACTATCTTATACCTCTGGTTTTGCTGTCTGAGTGGAATTTCTGCATTAACTTCCTTTTTTAATAAGGGATTGATTTGGAGAAGCTCCTGATTTGGTACTGCGCATCATGTAATTTGTCCATTCCCTTTTGCCCTTCATGGAGTGTCTCTCCTAGATTTCTAATTTTTTTTTGTCCTCACGCACCGTTGATTCCAATAATAAGCAATAAAATTTTGTACCACTTAAATGATGAGCGATTGGCTACTACACAGTGCCTTGTTGTTCATCCTTGTTTCTATGCAAGAGTTTTGTGAAGTAATACTTGTTATAATATTGAATATTGATGCCTGGTGGTGGTTGGTTGAATTGTGACAGCAGTGGCAATCCGAGACCATGCAGCAGGAGCTGCTACGTTGCCAGAATTAAGCCATCCTTGGGTCATGAAACTAGCCTTGTAATGTTGGTAATGCAGTGGACACAGTGTTAATATTTTGACAAACATGGCAGCTTTTTTGCGCACATTGAAATCCAACAGTTATGAAGCACTATTTTACCTTTGTGTGAACACTCCCTGCGTTTCAGACTTAGTTATTTGGTATGATGCTCACTGAAACTTACAGTGAACATGATGATTATTCCTGTTTTGATTCATTTCAGTAATGGAGGAAGGTGGCATGTCATGAAATGGTTTAGGAGGATAGGTTAGATATGGTGGTAATACAAGATGGTTTCCACCTCAACCAATTTCCTTTTCCATCATTGATGTGAAAGCCTAGGTGTCTATGTCGTGTTTGTGCATGACCTCTGTATTCATTGACATACACTATTTTTCTTGTCTGGCAATGTCTTGGTTTTAAAATTTTTGTTCATGTTTCAAAATCCATCCTTAGCGCTGCACCTTCCATTCCCTAATCCTCCAAGAATGCTCTGCTCTTCTCCAATTTTGGTCTCTTTATTGTCACCCCAAAATCTGTACTTCCCAAGTTTTGGACCCAGACTGCTGGAATTCCCTCACTAAGCAGCTTTGTCTCTCTTTTGCTTCTTCACACCTGCCTCTTTGTAGCTTTTGGCTCCTTGCTCCAGTATCTCCTTCTGTCAACTTCCATTTGGTACTCTTGTGAAGTATTTTGGAATGGTTCACAACATTTAAAGTTACTGTATATAAATGCATAAATAATTTGTCTCTTGCTTGTACCAGCATGTAGGAGAAAATAGTTTGTGGACATGTGAAGGCAGCAGTGTTGGAACAAAGCTAATGGGATGTGCAAGCATGGGAGGGTGAAACAGATGTGCAATTCTTGTCTCAGGCTTCCATGCTCTGTCAACCCATTTGATGTCCATTCAACATCTTCCTATTTGTAGCTTTTATTTTAAAAAAAATGTATGTTGAAATGCTGAACTGTATCATCATCCCAGTAGTCATATATAAAAGAGTCAGCCATAACAGAACAACTGGGTAGGACACTTTTTTAAAAATAAGGTGTCTCAGGTTGGCAGTTTATCATTGTGTTGCAGAATAGGGCTCCTACTTAACTTCCCTTAGTCCCTTTTAATGTGGAGCTCTGAGAGGAGGAATGAAGTGCACACCGTGCTCAGGTGCTGCTTTTTTTTCTTCGGGATTTACAAGGGCATTAAGTTCCAAGTTCATTTTTAGTTTTGGTCATGAGCCACGGCACCACTCTCCATCACTACTAAACACATACACATGCACATAAACTTCTGTTTCACCCCAACCCTCCCACAATAATGTTGTCTTCCAGTGTCTGAGAAGCAGAAAAAAAACTGGTTTGCTCTCCATGCTGGGAGAGGCTTCTTTGCAAAAAAGTGCACATATGGAACATACCCTCCACAATACTAAAAGCCATTGGTTATTTGCTATCTAAACCATACCTGGCTAACAGCAAAGAACTGTATCCAGCAAGCACTTTAGAACAGCCAGGTGGCAGGCAGAATTTGAAACACATAATGAAAATTTCTCAAGATTAGTTTCTAAGGTGACCTTAAAGCTGAGCTTCAGCTAATCACCGTTTTCTTTTTCCATCTTCTGGTTCCCTGCACCAATCTGGTAGCCTAACTCTACCAAGTATTGTCCTCTGTAACAGGTTACTAACATGGTATTGTCCTGATTTTATTAGGTTTTTGGCATACTAAGATTGCAGGTAGACTTAGCTTTACTTAAATTTCAACTGTTTGGTAACAAGCTTTTGGCTCTTATCATTGTGGAAATCACTCGTGCAAATCTGTTGGTTCTGTGCCTCGGGTAAAGGCAGCAAATTCCTAGCAGAGTTGGAGAGATTGATGCTTGGTGATAGAATGAACAGCTCCGTCGGCATAATCATAAACTCTGTTTTTAAATTATTAAAATGCTGGCCCGCTCATCTTGATGTTGCAAGTGTGTTCAGGCAAATGTGTTTTATAATGTGAATTGCATACCCTGGTGTGTTTCAAAATTATAAAATGCATGTAGAATATTTTTATAAGAATACATGAAGCAATGGGACTTGTGTGCACATAAATTTGTTCTTGTTGAGTTTGCAGCTCGTACAGTGACCCAGGTACAGGGTGGTTTATCTGCCATTCCCCTCCTGCTTGAAATACTGAGTCATTCCTGGAAATTGCAGAAACACTGTTCTGCTATGACAATTTATTTAGCACTTTGGGTATGATGAGTTGCATGGTCATTATCTTGGGATAGTGATGAGTCATATCATTTTCCACTGGACAGTTTTGCTGGCATGTTGGTAAATTTGCCAATTTTTTCTGCCAGGTTGGCTGTAGAGAATGTGATGTTGAATCAAGAGCTACGGGGGGAGTGCAGGGAAGTGGAGTTGAAATGCCCATCAGCCAGGATTTAAATGGTGGAGTGGACTTGATGGGCCGAATGGCCTTACTACCACTCCTATGTCTTATGTTCGAGAGTTTATTAATGTATAAGTCAGTAAGTAACTTAATGGGGTTAGCATGCAATCAGTGGGAATTGAAATTGAAAGGCTAGTTGCAGGCAAGGACTTTCTAAAATCACACAACATTCAGGAAAGTTTGTTTCTGTGATTGCTAAATTCAGTTATTGGTATGTGTTAATCAACCCATTCTAAGCAGTGGCTGTTCCTTGGCCAATCAATAGCTTCTTGCAAAAAAAAAAAATTGGAATCCGTTTTCCCAGTTGCAACTTGTTCTGGTTCAAATCTGAGTTGTTTTATTGGGGTAACAATATCGAGGGAGGTAGAAGGTGTTCGGGTACAGCTGGTGGAACAGAGCATGAGGGGTTGAATGACTCAATCCTGATTCTAAAATCCATAGAAAACAAGGGGATATACATCATGTTTCAGTTGCCTGGAGTCATTATGAACAATTCTGGGCACTGTACATTAGGTAGGACGTATTGGCCTTGCAGAAAGAATTTTAGAATCTCTATAATGTGGAAGCAGGCCATTAGGCCCATTTACCTCCACACCAGCCTTCCAAAGGACATCCCACCTAGACCCACCCTATCCCTGTAACCCTGTATTTCCCACAGCTAATCCACCTAACCCCCACATCTTTGGAGTGTGGGAGAAAACCACAGTACTCAGAGAAAACTCATGCAGACACTGGGAGAATGTGCAAACTCAACACAGGTGGTTGCCCAAAGCTGGAATTGAACCCGGGATGTTGACGTGTGAGGTAGCACTGAGCTATTGTGCTGCCCTGAGCACCGTTTACATTTACCGCAATGAAAACATGGACACTAAGCATTAATTTAAGAGGGGAGATTACACAAACCAGGCTTGTATGGCCTGGAATTCAGAAGTTCAAAGGATCATTTGGTCTGATGTTTTAAGTGTATTGACAGTGGGTATAGTGGAAGCATTTGGGGAGCCAAGGTTTAGGGGACATAGTCTAAAGGTTTGTGTCAGACTGTCCAAAAGCAAAATTAGGAAACACTTGTTCACACACTAGGTGGTAGGAGTTTGCAGCTTTTCAACAAATAGCAGTTGATTCTGGGTCAGTTGTTTCTCAGTGAGAATGAGAAGTAACCAAGGCACCTAAGCTCCCAAAACCAAAGATAGTGAAATAAGGATTGCAGATTTTCTAACACCACAGAAAATGTCGCAAGTGAAAATTTTGGAAAGACGTGCAATGGAACAAAATTTTGCTAATTCAGCCCCATAAATTGTGTCCTTGGGAGTGAATCAATGAGACCCTTTTGTTGACCATAGACAAGTTTCAAAAAGCGGAGAACTGAAAATTACAATTTTTAAAATGCTACAAGACACTTAAAGCAAAGAATTTGTCTTTTTCAAGATAGAAATGGCCCAGTCATGGAATTAGATACAGATTTATTCTGTCTGGCTATCTCAAAGCATCTGGGATTTCTGGCATCTGATTACATATTACTTATTTTTGATAACGTTCTTCTCCTTAATCATTGGCTTTCTTTGATTTGAAAAAATCCATTAATAAAAGTGACAGTGGTAGAATAGGCAGTAATTTTGTTTATGTAGATGTTAGAAACGTTAAAATCAATTTGATTGGGCATTGCCTGTTAGTAACTCAATGTCTTTCAATATTCACTATGAAAAAATCTCAGTATTTTCTCACAGGTTTTTAAAATAAGCTTTTCTTTAAATTCAAAGCAAGTTGATTGTGCTCCTGTAAATAATATTATTTATGGTAAATGTGTTAGGTTTTATATTTTAAAAAAAATCTACCGAAATTTTAATTACACAGGGGAGAACCTTTCACAAGAAGGATATTTAAAGAGTAAATTCTCAGTCCATTGTATTGGATCAGAAATCACTTGACATGAAGCTATTGTTGAACAGGTTTATTTGAAAATGCAAGAGTTCAGATCCTCACTCCTGCTCCAGGTGTTCGTGAGAGAGGTGATATCAGACACAGAATTTATAAGTAAAAGATTGAAGGCTCACACCATGAACTAAACAAACGTAAGATGCTGTTAAATCTTTAATCAGTTGGAAGGTTTTAATTGATTAATATGTGTATGTGAATCACCAAATTCCTTTCATGTCACTGTCCTGAGAGACCTAAAGGTTTTATCATTGTCAAGAAGAGGTGATATTTTAGGTCAGACAATGTATGTTAGATGTGAGGCCTTGTTTAGATTTGGTTTGTGTTTTGGCTTGGAGTCAGCCTGGTTTTATTTCTAAAACAGGAATTTATAAAACGCCACATTGACTGTCTATAAATTGTGTGCTTACTGAACAAAATAGAATGTATTTGCAAATACAAATTCACCCCATACTTGTGGATACATTCTATTTTTTTCAAAAAGCGTCCAATTTATAGACAGTGATAACAAAGTGTGGAGCTGGATGAACACAGCTGGATGAGATGCTGCTGGGCCTGCTGTGTTCATCCAGCTCCACACTTTGTTATCTTGGATTCTCCAGCACCTGCAGTTCCCATTATCACTGATACAATTTATAGACAGTGGTGTTTTACAAATTCCTAATTTAGAAATAGAAACAGTCTGACTCCAAACCAAAACACAGATTCTAAACAAGGCTTCACACCTAACATGCATTATCTGACCTAAAGCATCACCTCTTCTTTACATTGAGTTGCTTGAAAGGAATTTGGGGATTTACATACACACATTAATCAATTAAAACTTCCGAACTAATTAAAGATTTAACAGCATCTTAGGTTTGTTTAATACATCCTCATCAGGGGTATGGCCTTTTGATCTTTTAGAACAAAGAAAATTACAGCACAGGAACAGGCCCTTCGGCCCGGCACCGACCCAGATCTTTTATCTAAACCTGTCACCAATTTTCCAAGATAACAAAGTGTAGAGCTGGATGAACACAGCAGGTCGAGCAGGAAAGCCAGAAATTTTCTGAAGGAGGGTCTAGACCAGAAACGTCAGCTTTCTTGCTCCCCTGATGCTGCTTGGCCCGCTGTGTTCATCCAGATCTACACCTTGTTATCTCAGATCCTTCAGCACCTACAGTTCCTGCTATCTCTGAAGCTGTTTTCCAAGGAGCTGTATTCCGCTGCTCCTTGCCCATTTGTGTATCTGTCGAGATACGTCTTACATGATGCTATCATGCCTGCCTCTCCCACCTCCATTCCAGGCACCCACCACCCTCTGTGTAAAGAACTTTCCACTCAAATCCCTTAAACTTCTCCCCTCTCGCCTTGAAGTCGTGACCCGTAGTAATGGAGTCCCCCACTCTGGGTGGGGGTTGGGGGTGGAAAAGCTTCCTGCTATCCACCCTGTCTATACCTCTCATGATTTTGTAGGCCTCAATCAGCTCCCCCCACAACCTCCATTTTCCCAATGTAAATAATCCTAATCTACTCAACCTCTCTTCATAGCTAGTGCCTTCCATACCAGGCAACATCCTGGTGAATCTCCTGTGCACCCTCTCCAAAGCATACACATCCTTTTGGTAATGTGGTGACCAGAACTCTCTGCAGTATTCCAAATGTGGTCGAATCAAAGTCCTATACAACTGCAACATGACCTGCCAACTCTTGTATTCAATAGCCCGTCCGATGAATGAAAGCATGCCGTATGCGTTCTTGATCACTCTATCGACCTGCGTTGCCACCTTCAGGGTACAGTGGACCTGAACACCCAGATCTCTCTGTACATTAATTTTCCCCAGGGCTTTTCCATTTACTGTATAGTTCACTCTTGAATTGGATCTTCCAAAATGCATCACCTCGCATTTGCCTGGATTGAACTCCATCTGCCATTTCTCCACCCAGCTCGCCAAGCTATCTATATTCTGCTGCATTCTCCGACAGTCCCCTTCACTATCTGCTACTCCACCACTCTTAGTGTCATCTGCAAACTTGCTAATCAGACCATCCATACCTTCCTCCAGATCATTTATGTATATCTCACACAACAGTGGCCCCAACACGGATCCCTGTGGAACACCACTGGTCACCGTTCTCCAATTTGAGATACTCCCTTCCACTGCAACTCTCTGTCTCCTGTTGCCCAGCCAGTTCTCTATCCGTCTAGCTAGTACACCCTGGACCCCATGCAACTTCAGTTTCTCCAACAGCCTACTTTGGGGAGCCTTAAGAGATGCCTTACTGAAGACCATTCAAAGCCCATTTGAAAGTCCATTTTACTTACAAATTCTGTCTCTGATACTACCTCTTTCACTTCCACCTGAAGGAGGAGTGAGGCTCTGAAAGCTTGTGTTTTCAAATAAACCTGTTGGACTATAGCCTGGTGTCGTGTGACTTCTGATTTTGTCCACCCCAGTCCAATACTGGCACCTCCACATCCGTCGCTGTATTGGGTAAGGATTTGGTGGAGTTTAGGGTTCAGGGGGAAAGGAGAAAACGTAGGAGGATTTTATTCCAACCATAACCTCCTTCAGTGTGAACTTGTGACAGGTACAACTGAACATCAAGACATTTGGGATAACAACAGCGTAGTGTTCACTGGGCCCTTCCCAGTGCAATGGTCAGTTCAGCTGTTAGAACCCTTCCATCTCATGTCTGACAGTTGTTCAAGTTTAGTATTTGTAATAGAATCCCCATAATACGTACTGTGTGATGCATGGTTCATACCTCACTATTAGAACTTAAAGAAAAATAATTAAAGCTTTATTTATAAAAAATTTGTGGATTATATTGTGTTACAATGATGTGACTGTAACTAACTGTTTGCTTTAAGTTCACAATAGTAAATTGGATGTTCTTTATTTACTGTGCTCCTTCTGCTTTCTCTTCCCCTGCTTATGTGCCTCTCCTCTTAACCACCACCTCTCATTCCCTTTCCTACTCTCTGACTCCCTTTTGTGTCCTGTGTCTTCATTTGTTCTTGCTATCTGCCCCATATTTCCCCATGCCAATTTCTCCTGTCCGCTTTCCCTCTTCTTTCCCATCTCTCCTTTGACTTGCTCTCCCCTTTCCCCTCGCCTCCCCCTTCCTTTCCCTTATCGTCCTACTTCCAACTCTCCCCCCTCTCCCATCATCCTCTTCAGTCACATTCTGTTCTTTCCCCACGCTGTCTCCCCATTCCCCTTTTCTGTCTTCCTCCATGCTCCCACTCCCCCATCCACCTCTTCCTCTTACTCTCCTCCTCCTCTTCCCCACTCCCACCTCTTCATCCTTACCTATATACCCTCCTCTCCCTCTGTTCCCGAACTCTATCCACATCCACCCTCCTATTCCACTCCTTTTTCCTCGCTCTCACTCTTAGTATATTGGAATTGTATGCAACCTGTTTACTTCAGTTGTAACCTCTATTCAAGTCTAGTTTGCCTGTTGCTGATCATTGGGGGAAATAATGCTAACTTGATGTCTTAAGCCAAGTCTTCGATTTTTAATTCTCCAGTTTCTCCCAGAGTTGAATTATTATTTTTGATTTATTTTCATTCCTATTTGTGTTTTTTGATCGTTCAAGTATCAGTTTTGCTGTTTAAACTGCCCATTCCTAATGTGTGTATTTTATTAAATCTTATTAAAGCATAACTTGATTATTTTCCTCTCCCGTGTCTTTGCTGCAGAGAGAATTGAATGCTTAGATGTGAGGTTGCTAAAGAAGAATATTGAAGCTGCCCTCATTGGTATGGTTATCACATGTGGAGCTGAGAGAAGTCCCAGGTTTGAGAGAGAATTTGCATTTCTATGAGCACCTTTTCATGACTGAGTAGCCCCAAAGTCCCATCACAAAGTAGGTGTTTGAGCCAGGTAAGGTTGAAGGTTCAATTTCCACACCAGAGATTTGAGCACACCAACTGGACACTTCCAGTGCAGTTCTGAGGAACCGAGAGGTTCCACCTTTTCAGAAGAAATGTTAAACCATGGCCCCATTAGGTGGCTATAAGAGCTGCCATGGCTCTATTAAGTTTTGCCTGAATCCTGACCACTAATCCCTTAATAAACGTTGCAGTTTTAAAAGAAAATCTTGTTACTTCTCAGTTATTTGATCTGTAAGTTGCTGTGCGTAAATAGGCAACTATGTTTTCTCCACTACAGCAGTGTCTACACTTCAGATGTAACCTTACATGCTTCAAAGCACTTTGGGATATCTTGAGGATTGGAAAAGTAAGGACATTAGAGCTCATGTTGAGCATAAATGCCAGTATTGATCTATATAATTTTATATTTTGTCCTTGCCACCCTGATGCTGCTTGTTTTCTACATTGAGGTGATGTGCACTGGTGTGCTTTTTGCCATGTGTTGAAGATAATGCCAATAACACAGTTATGTTAGAATTTCACCTCCACACAATCCTTCCTAAATCAGCTAATTTCTCAGCCACTGGTTTTTCAGATCATTCTCTGGCATAGGGAACTCAGTCTGGGTTCCTGATTCTGATCACTGCTACTCTCAGGAGTGTGACCATATAGGTCTGCTGGGTGCAGACTGGAGTCTACTCAAAGACAACGATGTAACAAGGATGTCCCAAAGCATTTTAGGAACTTAGGATGAGGCCATTTGGCCCCTGGAGCCTGTTCACTATTCAGCAAGATCACGTTTGATCATCTACCTTAATGCTATTTTCTCACATGACTCCTATGCATTTTGTTGAATTATGAATAACTTGTTTACTTAAGTTTTTGAACTGTAATCACTGCTGCAGTGTGATTTGTTTGCATTTGTAGGAGATTGTTGCAAGAGAGAAAAACTGCTCTTTAATAATGTTAGTTAAGAGCTAAATATTGGCCAGATCAGATGTGATTTCCCCATTTGGAATTCACTAACAAGTCTAACATGGCTGTTGAACACATTAGTGCAGTGTGCCTGTGGAATGATCCCTCAGGGAGCCCGCCTGTGACATTAGAAGGTGAAAGTATGCAACAGAGTGTCAGACATTCTTTTACTGAACCTTTTGACTGAGGTCACGGGCATTTTGTGCTTGAGCTTCACTGCAGCTCACAAATTCCACGAATCCACAAGTGATTCTGGGCTGTGTACCACTGTGTTCTGTACATTCAGGAAACCACCCAGGAGGGAAAAGTTGGCAGAGCTTGACCCAAAGTTTAACCATTGATACTGCTCAGGCATAGTGTGAAGCAAGTTGTATAGTCCACACATTGGCCTACTTCAAGCTCGGCTACTGAGGCTTGTTCAGCACCACACAGTGTCAGCATGATGACGCATTGGGTCACGTACTTGCCTCCGGTACACTAGAAGTGAGGACAGCAATATCTAGCCTGAGGGTTGGTTTGCAGAGGGGAAATTGGTAACAATCTGTTGACACTCGAGTGCAGTAATGCATTGGAAGTGGGTGCAGTATTTCTAAACGTTAATCCTCAGGTGAGCCTGCTGTTGGTGTGCACGCAGAGCATCTTGTGGGATTATTTGCAGGAAAACCGGGAAGGTTTGCTGGTGTCCTGTCTTGCTGTTTCAACATCTAAAGATTACCACAGAGACTGTGGATTTTTACTTTAAATCTTATCACTGATTGTGGGACTTGCTGCATGCATGCAAGTTGACTGCTAAGATACCCATTATCAGCATTTCAATGGCTGGGAAGACTTCCTGATGTGAAAGGTGCTCCAAAACTTCAATTTGTGGCTCCATAAATCTTAAAATGGGGAGTAACATGTTCACAAGCTAGTCTACAGTTTTGGAAAGCCATAACTACCGAGTCCAACTGTACTTCTGTTGCTTCCTAGGCAGATTAGCTAATGCAGCACCAGACTTGGATTGAATCTGGAATTATTCTGTTATATTGCTCAGTTACTCGTTGGGTAAAGCTTGCCACTTTGAATTCTGTGTAAAGTATATATAAAGTACACACGGTATTTAAAAAAACTGCTTCAGCTTCAGCCAAAGTATGGTGTTCTATCCCGAGTTCCACACTTGGGGGAGCATATGAAGCTTTAGAGTGAGTGTAAAAGGATTCCTGAGAATGATTCCAGTTCTGTGAATCGTTTGGAGAAGCTGGAGTTGTTTTCCTTTGGTGAAGGAAAGTTGAGGAGATTTCATCAAGATGTTTAAAATCATGAGAGATGTAGACAGCATAGCTACTGTTTCCATTACTCTAATACTAGAGTACATGCATTTATGAAGAATGACAGAATAGCCCCTGACAACATGAGGAAAGTCTGTTTTCTGCAGGAAGTGGATTGAATCTGGGCAGCACTGCTTGAGGGTGTTGTGGAGACTCATTTAGTCATGGCTTTCAAACAGAAATGGAGAGAATTTACCAGGCTATGGGGATAATGTGAGGGAGTAAGACAAGCTGATTTGCTCTTGCAGTTGCTCTCCCTTGTCCCAGCATCCACCCACCCACCAGGCCTTGTTACCACAGCCTGTCATTGCACACCCCCTGTTGTCCGTCACTAACAGTCCCCATTTACAACAGTTCACCCTCCCAGCCTGATTTGTTAGCAACTCTCTTGTCTGTCCACTGTTTTTCTCTCTCTCTCGGGCGCTCTCGTATCGCTTACACCCCCCCTCACCTCCCTATTTCCTGCCTATAAACTGACGTTTTCCCAGCCACCATCAGTTCTGAGGAAGGGTCACCGGACCCAAAACGTTAACTGTTTTCTCCTTCACAGATGCTGCCAGACCTGCAGAGCTTTTCCAGCAACTTTGTTTCTGCTCTTGCAGAGAGTTGGCACATATGTGATAGGCTGAGCGGCCACCTACCTTGTAACCAGTTAGTGATTGGTCCTTTCTTTATGGATCACATCCAATTTCCTCTCAGGATTGTTGACCACCTGACCTCAACAATTGGGCAAATAAAACCAGCAACAAAATTATTAGAGATAATGGGAGCTGCAGATGCTGGAGAATCCGAGATAACAAAGTGTGGAGCTGGATGAACACAGCAGGCCAAGCAGCATCTTAGGAGCACAAAAGCTGACGTTTTGGGCCTAGACCCCTCATGAGAAAAGCTTTTCTGATGAAGGGTCAGCTTTTGTGCTCCGAAGGTGCTGCTTGGCCTGCTGTGTTCATACAGCCCTACACGCTATATAACAAAAGTATTAGTTCTATTCAGCTCGAGTAGCTTCCAGCACAAAGCATTGAATCTAAGTTTTAACTAACCAGCGAGTCTGCATCACACTTTGGTTCTACTTGAGTGTCTAGAATCCACAGAGTTCCAAGCTTAGGGTTGATGACATTAGCATTTCAGAATGAAATGCACAGATCACTGTCAATGAGCTTTACTTACTTGTATTTAGATTGTATTCAGATGCTCAAATAATCCTTTTAACAGTATTTAAGTATTGCTACGTGGGGAGTGGTCAATCTGTAACCCAATGGACATGTTGCTGACTGAACAGAAAATTAACATAAATATCACCTTGCAAACTTCAGTGGTAGTGGGTAATTGATAGTAAATCTCATCAGAATGTTTGGTTCTGCTGATCTGGGTTTATATGCTTACAGAGGAGAATGCATTCTTCTGTCTTGTCCTTTTCTCCACTTACCTCTATACCTTTTTTCCTTTTTGAAGTGTTTCTCGCTGTTGCTTTCACTCTGTCAGTTTCACTTCTTTCGTTTCTCCTTCCCTTGAGGAAGGCAGTTGGATGGCAGTGTCCTTTTCTATGGCCAACACTGAGGTGCTAATCACTCAGAACCAGCTCAGTGTCTGACACTAGATTTCCAAAGTAACTTTTCAAATCCGAATTTGTGGTAGGAGACTCCTGGAGGACAGTGGGGATGCTTTAGGGATGTCCACTAAGGGTCCTAGAATTGGTCAAACTTCTCACTGATTCGTGGCTGTAACTATCCAGAATGAAGTGGGTCCATTTAGGGTGGGAGGGACATTGAAGACGTGAGAGATCTTGTCTTCATTTGGTTAAGTAACAGCAGTCAGAGAGTAGGGATAAATATGGGTTTCTTTTGGTTAACAAGCTACAGCTAATTAGTACCATGGACATTAGTCTTCAACTATTTACAATCCATATCAGTGACTTTGGAGGAACCAATTGTATAGTTCCTCAGTTTGCTGATAAGACCAAGGTATGAAAGTAAATAGTAAAAGGTGTCTAAAAGGATTTAGGTTGAGTTGGCAGAAATTTGGCAGGTTGAATATAATGTGTGAAACTGAACTTGGCCATTTTGGCAGAAAATGTAGAGAAAAATATATTGAAATGGTGACAGATTGTGGAACTTTACAATGCAGAGGGATCTGGTTAACATGGGAGACAGTGGTATGTTATAATATAACAAACCAGAACACCCTCTGCTGACAGGAGTTCAAATCTTGCCATGACAGACAGTGAAAATAGAATTCAGTAAAAATCCGCATAACCATAGTTTTTATTTATTCATATGATGTTGGTTTTGCTAACCTGACCTGGGCCAGTGTTTATTTCCACTCCCTAGTTGCTCTTGAGAAAGTGGTGATGAGCAACCGTCTTGAACCGCTACAGTCCATTTAGTGTGGAAACACCCCTAAATGTTGTTAGGGAGGGAGTTCCATGATTTTAACCTAGCACCACTGAAGGAATGGTGATTATATTTCCAAGTTGGGATGGCGAGTAGCATGGAGTGGGGGAGGTTGCAGGTGGTGGTGTGCCCATTTATCTGCTGCCCTTGTCTTTCCAGATGGAATTGATCATGGGTTCGGATGATGCTGCTTAAGGAAGCTTTGTGAATTTCTGCAGTGCATCTTGTAGATGGTACACACTGCTGCTAATTAGTGTCAGTGGTGGAGGGAATTGATGCTTGTGGATGTAGTGCCAGTAAAGTGGGCAGTTTTGTCTCTGGATGGTGTCAGTTATCTTGCCTGTTGTTGGAGCTGCACTCATCCACGCAAGTGGAGAGTCAAGTTTCCACTGTGCTGTGTGTGTGTGTGCCTGACTGTCTCTGGCTGGTCTAGTTTTTGGTGAATGTTGATAACGGGGGAATTCAGTGATGGTAATATCTTTGAATGTCAAGAGATGGTTAGATTCTCTCGTAATTAGTCATTGTCTGACACTTGTTACTTCCCACGTGTCAGCCTGGATATTGTCCAGATCTTGTTACATTTGGACATGGACTGCTCCAGTATCTGAGGAGTTGAGAATGTTGCAGAACATTATGCAATCATCATTGAATATTCCCACTTCCAACCTTATGGTGCAAAGAAGCTCATTGCAGCAGCTGAAGGATACAACTGTGAGGAACTCCTGCAGAGAGAACTTGGAGCTGAGATGACTGACTTCCAAACATACCCCTGATTCCCATTGACTGTGTTTCGTCAGGCTTCTTGATGCACACTCGCTCAAATGCAGTCTTGATGTCCGGAGTATTGTGTGCTGTTTTATTGCCTTACTACACAAAATAATTGAATTAAAAACAGCTCAGAAAAATTTACATGACTGATTACAGGAATGAATGGGTTAGTTTAGGATGGAAGTTTACGCAGATTAGGCCTGTACTTGTGTTTAGATAAATAAGAGTTGATCTTATTGCCCTTAAGGGTTGAATGGCCTACTCCTATTTCTTGTATTCTTCGGTCAGGAATGTATGAAGGTTAAGTTGGTGGGTGGGCAGATTTGCAGAAACTTCCAGACAGCCTCATGCTTTAAGCACCATGTCTTGCATGTGGCAGACACTGCAGATTGTGCATTGGACTTCGCATCTTAAACACCCGTTGAACGGGAGTGGAGAGAAGTGGAAAAGATGTTCTCACTCCCCCCCCCCCCCCCCCCCCCCCACCTTTATTCTGTTTCTTCCTTTTTCTCTATTAATCTGTTGAAAGTAATGTTAAATCGCATCCCCCTCTTCCTGTCCCCTAAAGAGGACATAAAATATCTCAAACACAACTCAAACAGAAGTTGCTGGTAAAGCTCAGCAGGTCTGGCAGCATCTGTGAAGAAAAAAAGTTAGAGTTAATGTTTCAGGTCCAGTGACCCATCCTGAGAACTAAAATATCTTAAAAACTTTCAGGAAGCAGGATAGAAGAGTTCTGCGCAGCAACAGTTTGATGACTCATAATAAAACATCATTCAAGGCAGGTTATTTCAGGCACAGTCTCCATTGCCCCCACAATTTGTCTTTTGGCTTTGGTCACTGCACGTGTCCTAGGAATTAATCTTTCTTTCCTGGCGACCTGGGGACAGTCCTGAAGGTTTGACAATTCTGACTTCTCAGGGTGCTACTGGTGTTTCCTTCCCTACAGTACACTGCTGCCTGCGAGAGGTGCGAAACATATTTGTTTAAGCAAAATGCAAGTCGCTGGGAACAAAAACTGAAATACAGGGTCGGTGGCCTTTTGTGGTGCCTTCACTGCAATGCCCATCATAGCCAGGCTGAATCAATCTTGTTCGTAAGCAAGCCTTCTCAGTCCTCACAAAACCTTTATGTCCTTAGTTAACGTTTCGGGTCCGGTGACCCTTCCTCAGACCCAAAACATTAGCTGTGTTATTTACCTTCACAGATGCGGCCAGACCTGCTGAGCTTTTCTAGCAACTTAGTTTTTATTCCTGATTTACAGCATCTGCAGTTCCTTCGGTTTTTACCTTTTTTATGTTCTTACTGAGCAGTTTTAAGTATGAGCTCTGACTGCTGTCTTTTTAAATAATACTTTATTTTATATTATAACCATACAACAAAATCAGGGAGCCAAGCATCTTACTGTTGGAAGAAAAACTCGTAAAGCCTTTCGTTCAGGAATGGCATTTGTGTGACAGAATAAAATTCAAACCAACAAGGGCTCTGCTTATGTTGCTATCTTTGAGAGGCAAGCGTGCCCCACGTTGCCTACATGCTGCCGACACTGCACACCGTGTGTGTTGTACTAAAATCGAGGGTCAGATAAATGCTACAGCAAGACGTGTGACCATGACTTGTGATGGGGGGCGGGGGGGTTAGGTGGCAGTTTGAGATCAAATCCCGATGGGCTCATGGACAGTGTGAAATAGGTTGGAATTGTCATTCAACTTCCCTTCTGTGTGACTTTTAATTTGAAAGAATTTTTGGCTCTTGGGATGATGGTTATTTAGTGTTATAGAGGAAAAAAAATACTCAACTATCCAATATGAGATTCAGCAGAGAGTTAGATACAGAGCAAAGCATCATCTACATTGTCCCCATCAAACAGTCCAAGGACAGGCCTGGCATGGAATTAGATACAACATATAGCTCGTATACTCTTTTTAACCTGAAAGTAAAGATCTCTTGACACTGTCCCTTTTAAACACTCAGAGGGCAGGTGCAACATGGGTTTAGATACAGAGTACAGTTCCCTCTGCACTGCCCCATCAAACAGTCCAAGAACAGGTATAGCATGGAGTTACTCACAAAGTACAGCTCTGTACACCTTTTTTTAACCTGCAAGTAAATCTCTCTCGGTGCTGTCCCCATCATACACTTCCAGGACAAGTACAGCACAGGATGAGATATAGAGTAAAGTTCCCTCCATGTTTTTTTCAACAAACACTCCCAGGACAGATACAGCACAACGTCAGATACAGAGTAAAGCTCACTCTACACTGTCCCCAACAAACGCTCCAGGACAGGTACAAACGGAGTTAGATAAAGACTAAATCTCCCACTATGTTGTCTCCTAATAAAACGAGAAATGGGCTGAGGGGTGAATTACTGAAGGATTTTCGAACATAAAGACGGCTTTCATTCCCCTATGACATGCACAAGTGATACAGCTTACTTGGTTTGCTTTAGCTGGTGTGATTTTTAACCCCACAACCTGTCCCGTCCCAGCCCTTCCCTCCCACCAAACCCTCCCCCTCCCCTCCCCCTTAACATCAGACAAGAATGTTAAGATAGACAAGCGACAGACAGTGTTAGCATCCTGGATTGTGTTTGCTCCTCTCCCAAGACTTCGCCTTGGTTTGGTGCAGCTACCTGTAGCCCCAGGCCCAGACCCATGATGTTCCAGCTCTGTCAAAGTAACTCAGCAGTTTCTGCTCTTCTGAATGTACGTCTCTATCTCAGGTCCGGATCAGGTGATGCTCTTCCTTGATATTTCTGTGGCTGTTTCAAACGAGTTCAATTGTACAAAAGAAGTCACCGTCCTGCGTCGATCTTGCTGATTTGCAATGTTGTTGACGGGGTGTGCTTTTATTTAATTGTATATAATATACTCTGTTGGGCAGGGGCTTGGTGGAAGCTACAGGCACCGGCTACAGCCACACTTGGTGCTTTTCTCCACTTCCTCGGCGAAGGACGAGCCATCGCTGCACTCGAAGGTATATTTCCGTCTCTTCACCCTCAGCTCGATGCAGCAACCCTGACCCTGGCACGATCCCTGGCATGCCACCCAGGAGACACGCCGAATGCTCTGGCAGATAGTGTAACCCCTCTGGAGCTGGTAATAATCGCGCACGGGCACCCCTCGACACTCCGCTTCTGCAAAGGTGTGCATGGGAAGGTGGAAGGTTGGGGTGGGGGGTGGGGAGAATGTTGGGGAGAGACAAGAAAAAGAAATCAGTCAGAAGCGGCTGGAGGTTGCTCCATGTTCACGCCTGGTGACACACGTTCTTCAGACTGCGGGTCAATTGGCGCTCACTGGATATTAGAGAGGAATTCCCTCCTTATTGACATTGCGGGTCAACCCACAGCAGGTAGACTGCAGCGGTTCAAGAAGGCAACAAGTCGGGATAGGCAATAAATACTGGCCTGGCCAGTGACGCCCATGTCCCACAAATGAATTTTTTTTTAAAAAAAAAAGCTTTTGCTTCTGAAGCTTGGGCACCTGGATTCAAGTCCCACTCTAAAAGCCTTCAGTGCATTAAACCATGTTTTATGCTCCAGGGCTTTGAAATCAGTGAGGGAATGCTGTACAATCACAAGTATCACCTCAGTGAGACATTAAACCCAGATCCTGTTTGTCTGCATCAAATGGATCAGGTTAAAGGATCGTTTGGCAGTACTACAAAGAAGATCAGGGGTGACGTGGGGACAGGACAAGGTCATTGTGCATGTTCTGCCATGTAATTAGATCATGGCTGACCATCTCCTCAGTGCCACCTGAGATAATGGGAACTGCAGATGCTGGAGAATTGAGATAGCAAAGTGTAGAGTTGGATGAACACGGCAGGACAAGCAGCATCTCAGGAGCACAAAAGCTGATGTTTCAGGCCTAGAGACCCCCCCCCCCCCCTTCAGAAACGTCAGGGGAGCGGGGTGCAGAGTGTTCTGAAATAAATAGAGAGAGGGGGGGGAGGCGGATCGAAGACTGATAGAGGAGAAGCTAGGTGGAGAAGAGACAGACAAGTTGAAGAGGTGGGGATGGGGAATGTCCCCACCTACACTCACCTCTCCTGGTTCCAACCCCGCCTCTTTAACTGGTCTGTCTCCGCTCCACCTATCTTCTCCTCTATCCATCTTCGTCTGCCTCCCCCTCTCTCCCTATTTATTTCAGATCCCTGTCCCTCTCCCCAACTTCTGATGAAGGGTCTAGGCCCGAAATGACAGCTTTTGTGCTCCTAAGATGCTGCTTGGCCTGCTGTGTTCATCCAGCTCCACACTTTGTTGTCCTCAGTGCTACCTGCCTGACTATCTCCAGGTGCTTGCCTACCGGCTCTCCGGAACCCATGCAATTTTTATCTTGCACCTGCCCATTGACTGTGCCTCCACAACCTTCTGGGCTACTACCACCATTGCAGCAAAAAAATTCCTCCTCATCTCCATCTTTATCCCGGGATTGTGTCCAGTTATCTCTGTAATGTTCTTCTTCACTGCACGGAACTCAGAGACCTGTGTGGCAGCATGACTTCCAAAACCAGAAGCCAATGCGTTGGTGCACTGTTCAGCATGTGTGGAACCTCAGAGCTGCTGTGCAGCAGCTTAGAGGGACCAACGATTAGGTCACTTGGTTTTAGACATAAGACGTCTCTCTTCCCCCACCCCGGCTTCTATCTCCATTCACCTAGCATACCCAAAAGACTTGTGTAAGTTTCAATATGGTCACCTCTCTCTCTCCAAAACGCTAGAGAAGAGAGCCCTAGTTCCTCAGTCTCTTCTCAAAAGCCATCCTAAGGATTAATCTGGTGCACCTCTGTTGCATTCTTTCTGTGGCAAATATATCCTTCCTTAGATAAGGAGGTCTCTCCAGGGCTCAACACAATTGCAGCAAACATCTTTACTCCTGTGCTCAAACCAGAAAAAGGCTTTGTCTTCTGGTCAAAAATTTATCCCACAAGTATGTTGGCAGATATAAATTGGAAAAGGCAGGCATGTGGAGTTGAGGATGATCAGATCAGCCATGGTCTCACTGAATGGTGGAGCAGACTTGAGGGGCTGAATGGCCTACTTCTGCTCCAACACCTTTTGATCTTAATATGTTTCTCTAGAGTAAGAATTAGTCAATATATTAATCATAGTAAAATAGAAAAACTTCCTCAGTACCACATGCATGCTGTGGTTGTTTTGACCTGATAATGATAACATCAGTTGAATCAGTTCATTTTCTTATTCCAAAAGGCTCATAGTTTCCTTAGTGATAATGGGAACTGCAGATGCTGGAGAATCCAAGATAATGAAATGTGAGGCTGGATGAACACAGCAGGCCAAGCAGCATCTCAGGAGCACAAAAGCTGACGTTTCGGGCCTAGACCCTTCATCAGAGAGGAGGATGGGGAGAGGGTTCTGGAATAAATAGGGAGAGAGGGAGAGGCGGACCGAAGATGGAGAGAAAAGAAGTTAGGTGGAGAGGAGAGTATGGGGGGAGGTAGGGAGGGGATAGGTCAGTCCAGGGAAGACGGACAGGTCAAGGAGGCGGGATGAGGTTAGTAGGTAGGAGATGGAGGTGCGGCTTGGGGTGGGAGGAAGGGATGGGTGAGAGGAAAAACAGGTTAGGGAGGCAGAGGCAGGTTGGACTGGTTTTGGGATGCAGTGGGGGGGAGGGGACGAACTGGGCTAGTTTTGGGATACGGTGGGGGAAGGGGAGATTTTGAAGCTGGTGAAGTCCACATTGATACCATTGGGCTGCAAGGTTCCCAAGCGGAATATAAGTTGCTGTTCCTGCAACCTTCGGGTGGCATCATTGTGGCACTGCAGGAGGCCCATGATGGACATGTCATCTAAATGGGAGGGGGAGTGGAAATGGTTTGTGACTGGGAGGTGGAGGTGTTCTGCAAAGCGGTCCCCAAGCCTCCGCTTGGTTTCCCCAATGTAGAGGAAGCCACACTGGGTACAGTGGATACAGTATACCACATTCGCAGATGTGCAGGTGAACCTCTGCTTAATGTGGAAAGTCATCCTGAGGCCTGGGATAGGGGTGAGGGAGGAGGTGTGGGGGCAAGTGTAGCATTTCCTACGGTTGCAGGGGAAGGTGCCGGGTGTGGTGGGGTTGGAGGGCAGTGTGGAGCGAACAAGGGTGTCACAGAGAGAGTGGTCTCTTCGGAAAGCAGACAGAGGTGGGGATGGAAAAATGTCTTGGGTGGTGGGGTCGGATTGTAAATGGTGGAAGTGTCGGAGGATGATGCGTTGTATCCGGAGGTTGGTGGGGTGGTGTGTAAGAACGAGGGGGATCTTCTTTGGGCGGTTGTGGCGGGGGCGGGGTGTGAGGGATGTGTTGCGGGAAATACGGGAGACGCGGTGATCATCTGACCTTCTATTACCCATTGTCCCTCACTCTAGTCTGCAGCCATTGGTCGCCCGCCAGATCAACCTATGCACACTACCAATGAGAATGCTGGTAGATGCGTTACCCAATTGGCTGATTCTTTATCCTCTCCGTAATGTTGTGACTCGTCGTCATTTTCTTCACAAGTTACTTTTCGGCATGTTCCAGCATTTTGACTCTATAACAGTAAAGGAAAAGCAATGCTTCCAAGCCAGGATGGTGTGAAACAGATGAAGAAAACATTTACTGGGAGTGTTTGATGGGGTGTTGTCGTGGGAGCTTTACTCTGCATCTGACCTTGGGCTATGTTTGATCAGTGGGGTCTTGATATGTTTATTTAATGAACACACAAAAAAAAGCTTTTGAATGAGCAAAATATTCAGCTTTCACTCAAAGTCACAGAGATAAAATCAGGCTAATGCTTCATTATGATACACAAACCTCTATTCCCTAGAAGATTCATAAAGCACCCGGCCAAGCTCTGTGAAATGGAGGCCGCTGGGAAGGGTCATTGTTTCACTCACTATGCTCTCCTGTCCCTCATAATATTTTACCTCAATCTATTTCTCTTCTCCTCATCATGTTATCCGTTGGATGTAGGAAGAAAAAGTGGCCTCTCATTCCCTGGCATCTGCAACATCATTGAGTGACCCGAATCTCGAACTAATTTTATTGCTTTGGCCCCATGTTGGCTGATATGCCCAACTTAGATTTGATCAATCTCTATCCAGATGGATTATGGCATACCAACCTTTCATTCTTGAACTGCCTTGTATGTTCTTAAAAGAAATTTGTTCTTGGAAACTGGGTCTCACTAGCATGGTCAGCTGTTGTTGCTTCTGAGTACTTAAACTGAGTGACTTGTTGGGCCGTTCCAGAAGACCATTGAGAATTAGTCATATTACTGTAGGCCTACAGTTACCTGTAAGGTGAAGATGACAGCTTTTCTTCCCTCAAGGCCATGCGTGAACCAGATTTGCTTTTACAACAATTGGTGTCCCTGGGTTTCGAACAGGTTGTGTTCTGGATTTGTCAATATGTTTGAAAGTCAGAACATCATGCAGGTCAGTGGGAAGCAGTAAGTACAGGAAATGTTTACATATCAAGTGGTTTAAAAACTGAAACTATGCATGGAGATATTGTTCATAAGCAGGACTGCTCTTAAATCAGCTGTTTGTAAATTGTGGACCCTCTGTAGTTGCCTTGTTTGCCTTTGAAAGTAACCTTAAACTTATTTATCATGGCGATGAAATGGCCTAGTGGTATTATCACTAGAGTATTAGTTCAGAAACCCAAGTCAACTAACAGCCTGATGTCCAGGCTCATTGAATCCTCCTTTAGACAACTGCTCCACCATCATCACCCCTGCGTATGTCCTGTCATGTAGGTAGGATGGTGATATCAAAGGTAGTGGCTCAGTGATACACGGGCAAGGATATTGCCCTTGGAGTCCTAAGAGTTGACTCCAGACACCATGAAGTCTCATAGTACCAGGTCACACAAGGGTAAGGAAACTTTCTGCTGAATACCACATTACATCCTCTCTCAGCTGCCAACTCTGCTCTTCTACATTGACCAACCCTTGTTGAAAGTGCTGAGGGAATGGGATTTCAGCATCCACCACCGAGAGGGGCTTTGCAGCAGTCCTACTGATTGAGCTGGTCAAATCCTAAAGGAGATAGCTGCTAGACTGGGTCTATTGCAGGTGTGAGGGAATCAACAAGAGGGGAAAACAGACTTGACTCATTCTCACCAAGCTGCCTGCTGCACATGCATCTATTCACAACAGCATCAGTAAAAGTGAACACTGCACTATCCTTGTAGTGACTTCATTCCGTGCATACCCTCTACTGTTATGTGGAACTGTCATGGTGTTAAATGGAATGGCTTCAAACAGATCTCACAATTTGAGTGGTCAGTCATGAGGTAGTGTGGCCTATCAACAGCAGAATTGTGTTCTAGTACGATCTGCAACTTCATGGCCTGGTGTAACCGTTCCACCTTTTCATCTCTTCTCCCCACCCCCCTGCCCCCCCACCCCCCCACCCGCCATTACCATCAGGTCAGGGGAATCAGGACATGCCAGGAGCAGCATCAGACACACTTAAAAATGAGGTGTCAACCTGTTGAGTTTACACAAAACTCCTTGTGTGTCAAACAACATAAACAGCAATGATAGAGCAAAGTGATGCCACACCATGAATCGGTCTAAGCTCTATACTCCTGTTATATCCAATTGTGAATGGTTGGACAATTTAAGCAACTCACTGGAGGAGGGGGCTTCACATATATATATCCCCATTCTTAATGATGGGAGAATCCAACACCCACGCAGAAGATGAGGCTGAAACATTTACAATCTTTATTTTTGATTCACTCCACATGATATCAAGTAATGGCACTGGATACTGTCAAGGCCATGGGTCTTGACAACATTCTGGCAATGCAAACTGCAGACTTTTGCTCCAGAACCTTTCACGCTGCAACCCAAGTTCAGCTACAATACCGGCACCTACCTGACAATGTGGAAAATTAGCCCAGTAAAAATCCAACTTGACTGATTACCACCCCATCAGTCTATTCTCGATCATTAGTCAAGTGATGGGTGGTGTCACATCAGCAGTGCAAGTGAACGTCCCTTATTCAGCAATAACCTGCTCAGTTTGGGTTCTGCCAGGGCCACTCAGCTCCTGATCTCATTACAGCCTTGGTTCAAACATGGACAAAAGAGCTGAATTGCAGAGGTGAGGTGAGAGGGTCTGCCCTTGATATCAAGGCTGCATGTGACTAGTGTAGCATCAAGGAGCCCGAGCAAAACTGGAATCAGTGAGTACTGGGGGCAAACTTTCCAATGATTGGAGTCACTCCTGACACATAAGAAGATGGCTGTGGCTATTGGAGGTCAGTCACTTCACTCCTGAACATCTCTACAGGAGTTCCTCAGGGTAGTGTCCTAGGCCCAACCATCTTCAGCTGCTTCATCAATGACCTTCCCTCCATCATAAGGTCAGAAATGGAGATGTTTGTTGATTATCACAATGTTCAGCACCATTCATGTGTCCTCAGATACTGCATTTGGACATGGAATATGACAGTAAGACCTTGACAATGTCCAGGCTAGGGCTGAAAAGTGGCAATTAACATTTGTGCTACACAAGTGCCAGGCAATTTAACTGTTGTCCCTTGACTTTCAATGCTGTTACTTCACTGAATACTCAACATTCTGGGCCTTACCATTGACCAGAAATGATACTCAACTAGTGATTTAAATACAGTGGCTACAACAGCCTGCAGACAGTAACTCACCTCCTGACTCCCAAAGCCTATTTACTATCTACAAGGAGTACTGCTCACTGGCCTGGATGTGTGCAGCTCCAACAACATTCACGAAGCTTGACACCATCCAGGAAAAAGCAGCCCACTTGATCAGCATGTATCCACAAAACCCACTCCCTCCACCACTGACACTCAGTAGCAGCAGTGTGTACTATCTACACGATGCACTGCAGAAATTCACCAAAGATCCTCCTACAGCACCTTCCAGACCCATGACCACTTCCATCTAGAAGGACTAAGGCAGCAGGTGCATGGAAACATCACCCCTGTGAGTTCCCCTCCAAACCAAAGACATGGAAACACATCACCATTCCTTTGGTGATAACAGTGTGGAGCTGGATGAACAAAGCAGGTCAAGCAGCATCTTAGGAGCACAAAAGCTTTGTTATCTCGGATTCTCCACCATCTGCAGTTCCCAGTATCACCATTCCTTTGGTGTGGGGTCAAAATCCTCTCCAGGGCAACTACTGACGGGCAATAAATGCTGGTCCAGCCACTGATGCCTACATCCCAAGACTGAATTTAAATTTAGTCTGCATTCAATCAGCTGCTGTGGTGTAACTTGAACCTGTCTCCCCACAGAATTATCCTGGGTTCCTAGATCACAAGCTCTGTGATATTACCATAATGCCACTATGCTTCATGCTGGTCCATATTCTGTCTGTCTGTCATTCCCCAGCCTCTGTTCCACTTCAAAATGATCCCGCAATGAATTTGACAGACACAACGTACAGCCAAACAATTTTCTGAGTAAGAAAACCTGCAGCAACAGCTCCATTCAGGCTATTTCCATTATTGCTGAGGTAATGCCCTGTTCAAAAACTGTGACGTTAAAAATACACAATTAGTAATTACAAAAATAAAGCCACTGAAACATTTGATTCTGACCATGTTTTAACTTTTGAATGCAAGAACTATCACTGGCAAATTGAATCAGGAATTTAGGAGAAATGTCTTTAGCCAGAGAGGAGAGAGAATATGGAACCAGCTTTCACGGCTAGCAGCTGCAGTGAATTGAATTGAATTGAATTGATGCAATTAAGGGCAACAACACGAGGGAGAAAGGAATAGAAGGAGAGGCTGAACAAAGTGAGGTGAGAGGAGGCTCTGCTGGAGACTTGATGTCTTTCTACAAACATATTAAAAATATACAACATCTGTTTACTTGTGTGCTGTATTTACTGTCTTTGTAATTCCATACTAGTCACTAAAACTACAAACCTACACATGCTCAATTTTTAAAAATTCATTCATGATATATGGGTTTTGCTGGCTCGGACAGCATTTATTGCCCATATCTAATTGCCCAGAACATCAACCACATCGCTGTGGAACTGGAGTCAAGTGTATGCTACGAGACTAGGTAAGGACAGCAGTTTTTGGTCCCCAGAACATTACCTGTTTTTGGATTAACACTGTTTAACAATAGTACCGCCAGACCTGTTAAGATTCCTACAGTCCCACATGGGCCAAAATCAGTCTTCTTGGCAACTTTGTGAAGCAGGCCCCGGTCATCTTTCCACCTTGTACTTGATATGGGGCATAATGAAACTAGATACCCTGATAAAATCAGCATTTGCTGTACATCAGAAAAGCACATGAAAGATCCGAGTCCACCTCAGATTATTCTTGTAGGGGAATGTGCCTCAAAGACTGGAGCGACATGGAAGCTAGCTGTCCCACATTGCTAGTGTACACGAAATCCAGGAGTGGGTTTCTCCACTAACAGGATGCTGCTGTCAAGTGAGAAGGACATTTTGCCCACCATGCAAATGAGCAATGTGATATGTGCCCGTCAGCGCTGGTGTGATGTTAGGTATGTTTCCTAACAAGTGGGCAGATCAAACCTAACGATATCCTGTTGACCATTTACAATGGGCTGCAGGCCACTCATGCTCAACCAGCCTGTGCTAAGCCTCAGAAAGGTATATCCACCATTCAATGTGATTGTGCTGTTGGGAATCATTCATTAAATAATCCAGACTGTGCTGAGTTACACCAGAAACCAGTTTAAGATCATCAACTGGGCCCACTATCTGATTCAGTGGTGTGTGCTGGAAGCTACATACATAAATACCCAGGACCCTGTCTTATGTGGGCCAAAGGAATTTGTACAAACATTGCACATTTTTTTTTAAAAAAGGGGTAATGGAGACAGCCAATCGCTTCTGTAATCCCATGGCAACACCCTGACCAATCAGAATCTACCTACCTGGTCTGAGAATTAGGATTGACAGTTAACTGTTCTTGATGTTTCAACAGATCAACACCCTTTTCTTATTCTGTACAAAATGTATTATTTTCATGTCTGTTTCTTACATCCTAGTTCTGATGAGTACAAGATGGAAAGCTTCATCTTTGTTCATTCTCCTTTGCACAAGGTTTAAATATGTACCACCAAGCATTTGCTTCTATCAAGCCTGTCTAACTTTATAATCAGGTTTTCTGTGTCTCCTCTAGCCTTACCCAGGCCTGACAATGTTTTAATTATTCTTCGACTACAGAGTCACGAGCCACCTACAGGGCAAACTTACATTTCTATAGCATAACCTGAGGACATGGCAAGGTACTTTACAAGCAAGGGAGTTTTTTTTTTCAATGTGGTCCACTTATGAGTTAGGAAAGACAGTAGTGTACATACACAAAGCTCCCACAATGAAATAACCATGCTGGTGATATAAGTTATGTAACCCCACCTCTTCCTCCGTTACATTGATGACTGTAACGGCGCCGCCTCTTGCTCCCCAGAGGAGCTCAAACAGTTCATCCACTTCACCAACACCTTCCACCCCAACCTCAAGTTCACCTGGGCCATCTCCAGCACATCCCTCACCTTCCTGGATCTCTCAGTCTCCATCTCAGGCAACCAGCTTGTAACTGATGTCCATTTCAAGCCTACCGACTCCCACAGCTACCTAGAATACACCTCCTCCCACCCACCCTCCTGCAAAAATTCCATCCCCTATTCCCAATTCCTCTGCCTCCCCCGCATCTGCTCCCACGATGAGGCATTCCACTCCCGCACATCCCAGATGTCCAAGTTCTTCATGGACCGCAACTTTCCCCCCACAGTGGTCAAGAACACCCTTGGCCGCGTCTCCCGCATTTCCCGCAACACATCCCTCACACCCCGCCCCCACCACAACCGCCCAAAGAGGATCCCCCTCGTTCTCACGCACCACCCCACCAACCTCCGGATACAACGCATCATCCTCCGACACTTCCGCCATCTACAATCCGACCCCACCACCCAAGACATTTTTCCATCCCCACCCTTGTCTGCTTTCCGGAGAGACCACTCTCTCCGTGACTCCCTTGTTCGCTCCACACTGCCCTCCAACCCCACCACACCCGGCACCTTCCCCTGCAACCGCAGGAAATGCTACACTTGCCCCCACACCACCTCCCTCACCCCTATCCCAGGCCCCAAGATGACTTTCCATATTAAGCAGAGGTTCACCTGCACATCTGCCAATGTGGTATACTGTATCCACTGTACCCGGTGTGGCTTCCTCTACATTGGGGAAACCAAGCGGAGGCTTGGGGACCGCTTTGCAGAACACCTCCGCTCAGTTCACAATAAACAACTGCACCTCCCAGTCGCGAACCATTTCCACTCCCCCTCTCATTCTTTAGATGACATGTCCATCATGGGCCTCCTGCAGTGCCACAATGATGCCACCCAAAGGTTGCAGGAACAGCAACTCATATTCCGCTTGGGAACCCTGCAGCCATATGGTATCAATGTGGACTTCACCAGCTTCAAAATCTCCCTTCCCCCCACTGCATCCCAAAACCAGCCCAGTTTGTCCCCTCCCCCCACTGCACCACACAACCAGCCCAGCTCTTCCCCTCCACCCACTACATCCCAAAACCAGTCCAACCTGTGTCTGCCTCCCTAACCTGTTCTTCCTCTCACCCATCCCGTCCTCCCACCCCAAGCCGCACCTCCATCTCCTACCTACTAACCTCATCCCACCTCCTTGACCTGTCCGTCTTCCCTGGACTGACCTATCACCTCCCCAACTATACTCTCCTCTCCACCTATCTTCTTTTCTCTCCGTCTTTGGTCCGCCTCCCCCTCTCTCCCTATTTATTCCAGAACCCTCACCCCATCCCCCTCTCTGATGAAGGGTCTAGGCCCGAAACGTCAGCTTTTGTGCTCCTGAGATGCTGCTGGGCCTGCTGTGTTCATCCAGCCTCACATTTTATTATCTTGGTTATATAAGTAAGCAGGTGGAACAGTGGTTCACAGCACCAGGGTCCCAGGTTCAATTCCAGCCATAGGCGACTGTGTGGAGTTTGCACGTTCTCCCTGTGTCTGTGTGGGTTTCCTCCGGGTGCTCCGGTTTCCTCCCACAGTCCAAAGATGTGCAGGTTAGGTGGATTGGCGATGGGAAATGCAGGGCTTGGGTGAGGGTGGTGAATCTGGATGGGATGCTCTTCAGTGAGACAGTGTGGACTGAATGGCCCATTCCCACACTGTCAGGATTCTATGGAAATATAAACCACAATAACCAAGTTGATTCAAGGATAAATTTTGGCTGTGACGCTTGGGGGAAATACCCCTGCTCTTCTTCGAAACATCAACCTGAAAGGGCAGGTATTGGCTCAGTTCAATATCTCTTCCAAAAGAAGCTGCCTCCCACAGTGCAGCAGCTCCTCTGTTCCAGAACTATTTGTATTATCTTGATCTTGTGCTTTAAGTATCTGGAGTACAGATTGAACCGTCTTGGACCTTCTGACTGGATGGTAAATGCAAACAGAGACAGGCAAATTCATCAGTGTCCATCCACTTGGTGCAATTTCATTGGTTAGATTTACCTTTATATTTAAACTCACTTTCACACTCCCAAATGTAAAATCTCCCATCAACCATCAGTGCACTAATAGATTGCAATCGTCAATTTATTTTTGAACTTTACATTTGAAAGGATTTCCTTTCATATCTGAGTGGTAACCTCATGCAGTTCTGTTCATCCAGTTGGAACGTCTCCCAACATTTAAGCTCTGCCTTTTATGATTCTGGCCAGATTGTGTTCACATAACAAACAACAAACTCACATGAAAACTCATTTCCTTTCAACCATCTCCCCCAACACCCTCCATCTAGCTCCTCATATATCTGGTGCTACACCAGTACCTTGGTTGCAGAGGTCTCCAGTGTAACCATCGTCACACTCACACTTGGCTTCTCCCAGCTCAGAGATCTGACACTGACCGTGCTCACATTGCAACCTCTTGCAGGGGTTAAACAGCTCCTGATGCTGGTTGCAGAGTGCTCCATTGTGTCCCTTATCGCACTCACAACGGTAAGTCACCCGGTCCAGTGCTACACAGCGTCCGTGCACGCACCTGCAAGAAAAAATAATGTAGAAAGAGCTTTAGTCTATATCTAACCCCGTGCTGTTCATGTACTGGGAGTGTTCGATGGGGATAGTGTAGAGGCAGCTTTATTCTGTATCTAACCCCGTGCTGTCCCTGTCCTTGGAGTGTTTGATGGGGATGGTGTAGAGGCAGCTTTACTCTGTATCTAACCCCGTGCTGTACATGTACTGGGAGTGTTCGATGGGGATAGTGTAGGGGCAGCTTTACTCTGCATCTAACCCCGTGCTGTACATGTACTGGGAGTGTTCGATGTGGATAGTGTAGAGGCAGCTTTACTCTGTATCTAACCCCGTGCTGTACATGTACTGGGAGTGTTCGATGGGGATAGTGTAGGGGCAGCTTTACTCTGTATCTAACCCCGTGCTGTAAACGTACTGGGAGTGTTCGATGGGGATAGTGTAGAGGCAGCTTTACTCTGTATCTAACCCCGTGCTGTACATGTCCTGGGAGTGTTCGATGGGGATAGTGTAGAGGCAGCTTTACTCTCTTTCTAACCCCGTGCTGTACATGTACTGGGGGTGTTCGATTGGGATAGTGTAGAGGCAGCTTTACGCTGTATCTGACCCCGTGCTGCACATGTCCTGGGAGTGTTCGATGGGGATAGTGTAGAGGCAGCTTTACTCTGTATCTAACCCCGTGCTGTACATGTACTGGGAGTGTTCGATGGGGATAGTGTAGAGGCAGCTTTACTCTGTATCTAACCCCGTGCTGTACATGTACTGGGAGTGTTCGATTGGGATAGTGTAGGGGCAGCTTTACTCTGTATCTAACCCTGTGCTGTACATGTACTGGGAGTGTTCGATTGGGATAGTGTAGGGGCAGCTTTACTCTGTATCCAACGCTGTGCTGTCCCTGTCCTGGGAGTGTTTGATGGGGACAGCGTAGGGGCCGCTTTACCCTGTATCTAACCCCATGCCGTCCCTATCCTGGGAGTACTTGGTGGGGATAGTGTAGGGAAAGCTTTTCTTTTGATTTAGAAGAGTCGAGCAGCTTTACTCTCTAATCCTGTCCTAAGAGGCGAATTGAGAAATATAAGTGGTGCAAGAATTGATCCTCTGTTTGATGTGGATTACGAGCATGAAAAAATATTCAAAACTATGAAACGAGGAACTAATTGGGGATTTATGGTAATAATCTTGCAAGCAGTCCAGCTTTGTTTCGGAAGTTAGCCAATTCCACCAGCACCGTCCTGTACCTAGACATCAGCCTGACAGGCTGATCGACCTTGGGGTGAACTGTAGCTGATTGTTACTTTGATCTTACTCTGAAGTGATAAACTCTGGAACTCTGTCTCATTATTACTCTCACTCCTAGCTGGTCTTTCTGAAGTTATTTATATGAGCTATATATATTCAACTAATGCAGCAAAAACAAATTTCTGGTCTGTGAGGCGGTGCTATTAGCAAAAGAGAAACTGAGGGGTGGGGTTGGACTGGGAGGGACTGTGAAGGTTCATTATGAATGTGTCTGTGCTGTATGACAGTCTTAGTAAAGACAAGGACTGACCTCTGGTGGAGAACATCAAAATGTCACCAACTTGAATCACCTTCACAGAAAACTTACAATTGCTATCTCTAATCTTTGTATCAGAGATAAAGGGAACTGCAGATGCTGGAGAATCCAAGATAACAAAGTGTGGAGCTGGATGAACACAGCAGGCCAAGCAGCATCTCAGGAGCACAAAAGCTGACGTTTTGGGCCTAGACCCCTCATCAGAAAAGGGGGATTGGGAGAGGGTTCTGAAATGAATAGGGAGAGAGGGGGAGGCAGATCGAAGATGGATAGAGGAGAAGATAGGTGGAGAGATGACAGAAAAGTGAAAGAGGTGGGGATGGAGCCTGTAGAGGTGAGTGGAGGTGGGGAGGGGACAGTTCATCCACTTCACCATCACCTTCCACCCCAACCTCAAGTTCACCTGGACCATCTCCAACACATCCCTCACCTTCCTGGACCTCTCTGTCTCCATCTCAGGCAACCATCTCAAAACCGATATCCATTTCAAGCCCATCGACTCCCACAGCTACCTAGAATACACCTCCTCCCACCCACCTTCCTGCAAAAATTCCATCCCCTATTCCCAATTCCTTCGCCTCCGCCGCATCTGCTCCCAAGATGAGGCATTTCACTCCCGTACATCTCAGATGTCCTCGTTCTTCAAGGACCGCAACTTGCCCCCCACAGGGGTCAAGAACGTCCTCGACCATGTCTCCTGCATTTCCCGCAACAATCCCTCACACCCCGTCCCCGCAATAACCGCCAAAAGAGAATCCCCCTCGTCCTCACATACCACCCCACCAACCTCCGGATACAACGCATCATCCTCCGACACTTCCACCATCTACAATCCGATTCCACCACCAAAGACATTTTTCCATCCCCACCCTTGTCTGCTTTCTGGAGCGATCACTCTCTCCGTGACTCCCTTGTCCGCTCCACACTCCCCTCCAACCCCACCACACCCGGCACCTTCCCCTGCAACCGCAGGAAGTGCTACACTTGCCCCCACACCTCCTCCCTCACCCTCATCCCAGGCCCTAAGACTTTCCTCATCAAACAGATGTTCACCTGCACATCCGCCAAGATTGCAGGAAGAGCAACTCATATTCCACTTGGGAATCCTGCAGCCCAATGGTATCAATGGGGACTTCACAAGCTTCAAAATGTCCCCTTCCCTCTACTGCATCCCAAAACCAGCCCAGCTCGTCCCCACCTCCCTAACCTGTCATCCCACCTATCCCCTACTTCCACCTCAAGCCTCACGCCCATTTCCCACCTACCAGCCTAATCCCTCCCTCTTGACCTGTCCGCCCTCCCTCAATCAACCTATCCCCTCCCTAACTCCCCACCTACACTCACCTGTACTGGCTCCAACCCCACCTGTTTGACCTGTCTCCTCTCCACCTATCCTCTCCTTTATCCATCTTCTATCCGCCTCCCCCTCCCTCCTGATTTATTTCAGAATCCCCTTCCCCTCCCCCATTTCTGAAGAAGGGTACAGAACCCGAAACGTCAGCTTTCCTGCTCCTCTGATGCTGCTCGGCCCGTCTGTGTTCATCCAGCTCCACACCTTGATATCCCAGATAATATATGATTCTCTTTAATTGAGGGATGAATGCTGGCCAGGTTAGAATTGGGGAGAGCTTCCCTGCTCTTCTTCAAAAAAATCAGTGGTACTTCTACATGTACCTGAGGAGGCAGATAGGATTTCGGATTAATGCATCACCTGAGAAATGGCTGACAGTGTACTGCCCCCTCAATAGTGCATTAGAGGAACCAGCCCAGATTTTGTGCTCAGTTCAATTTTTAGAATGCATGACCCGAAAGGGTCTCGGAAGCATGTTTAATAGTAACTTTCAAACAGGAGCTTGATTATTAGCTGTGAAAGAAACTAAGTGAAGACCTATGGGGATAGAGTGAATAATTGGTTAGCACTTTTAAGGTTAACCCTGATCAATGGGAGGGGATAACTCCACAGATGTATGAATGTTCTATCAAAGACGGATGGTCTTATACAAGGAATGAGAGATGGAGAAATGCTTGTTTGGAATTTCCAGAGCTCAGGCCCAGGCAGTTCAAGGTACAGGCACCAACAATGAAGTGATTAAAATCTGGAATGTTAAGAAGCCAGAATCGGATAAGCAAAGATTCTTGAGATATTTGGAGAAGATTACGGAGATGCATAGGATGAGAGATTTAAAAAATAAAGATGCTCCTTAACTGGACAGGTCAGAAAGCACAGGGATGGGGTAATGAGTGAACAAGCTTTGGTGAGAGTTGTGACACGGTCATATCGTATGACTTACTTGTGTCCCAGGCATGGATCCCCAAGTGGCTGGTCACAGCGCGGTCCCAGCCAGCCCGGCTCACAGTGGCAGACAGGGTCTGAGTCTGCCCGGGGCTGGCAGATACCATGGAGGCAGACGATCTTCCTGCAGGGCTCACAGCCTGGCACCACACCAGCCTTCATCTGGGTCTTGGTGAAATCCTGGAGCTCGTTGTTGATGTAGAGGTTCTGAATGCACCCGTGGAAGCTGGAGCCATTCTGGATCTGCCAGAGCCGGAATGCCGCAGAATTCACATCGATGGGCATCCCTGGGCACAGGAACGTAAATGAAACCGTCACAAATCGACACACAGAGAGCTGAAATGAATCTGTACCAACACGTCAAGAAACACATCATATTCTTGTAAATGCTGGTATTGAGAGGCTGTTTCCCCTAGCTGGGGAGGATAGAACCCACTTTCAACCTTCAGATTGAAGTAAGTAAGGAGAAACTTCTTCACTCAGAACGTTGTCAAACTTTAGAATTCACGACCCTAGACAGCTGTGGATGTTTGAGAGTTAAGATTGGGTTGAATAGATTTTTTTTAATACCAGCGTTCTATTTGATCTTGAGGTCTGAATTAAGGGGCTGTTGTGGTGTATCAATGGAATCAAGGGTATGTGAGGGAGAATGGAATTGAGGATTATCAGAGCAGACATTAACACGTTGGATGATGGACTGGGCGTGATGGGCTGAATGGCCTATCTCTGTTCCTACATCTTATGGTCTAAAGGGTGAATGTTTGGAGACAGGGCTTCCACTTTGCATGCCTCTGTAACTGACAGAGTCTGCAATGCTTTGAGAATCACTCACCGTGCCTACCATAAAACCTCTACTGCCCAGCCCCTCCATAAGCAAATCCCAGCCTCAGGGCTTTTTCTTCCAGATTTATATTGGGAGTAAGAATCCAGGGGTTTGTGGATAATCAGTGGAGTATGGATCTGTGTTAGATGCCAGCCATGATCACAATGAATGGCATTGCATGGTTGAGGGGTTGAATAGCCTACTGCCACTCACATTTCTCATGTTATAAGAACTTTCCCCGCAAACTCAGTGAACATATAAATGTCCTGTTTCAAGTTAGTCCCCAGCATATTTCACAATTCCCTTGGAACATGAAGAGGAGACCACTCAGCCCCTTGAGGCTATTCTACTATTCAATGAGGTTACTTTACTCATCTGTATTTTTCACCATGTTATAATCCCTTTAGGCCCATCATCGCGATGCCTTCCCCCTCCACAATAATCAATGAAAGCCCGTTGTTGACAAATAGGAAAGCTGAACCTTCAAGGAATGGTCAAAATATACCAGGTCTTGGCAGCAACATCCCAATTGTAAGAATGAATGAAGTAAGACATGTCAGGTTTGTTGCCATGGATATATTTTAAGGGATTTGGATGGTTCCTGATGACAGGAACTCAGACAGTGTTGAAGGATGAGGAGTGCATCAGACTGGTACAGCTGCTCCCGCCTTACCTCCTATGTAGAGTGGTGTCTCACGGTTGAGTGTTGACTGTTTGACAGAGCTCTCCATGCTCTTGGGGGTTCCACCATCGATGGAGAGGTTTACCATCTGGTCCAAGGTCACAATCTCAACGGTATGGAAATGTCCATCGTTGATTGTCTCCAGGCTGCAGGATGCACAAAAACACAAGATGTAGTAGCTCACAGAATCTTCTCCAGCATGCCATTCAATTACTAGTGGCCACGCACTTTAACAATACTGAGCAAATCATATGGCTCATTGAACAGTGCTTGCTTCAAAGAAAAGTGATTGTAAATTCTGTCACATTCTCACTAGGAAACAAGCCCCATTATTCTGAAGTCATCACAAAAGTTAAAGATTAATAAAAGTACACATCATTCTCCAATGTACCTGTCCTTTAGGACCATGTTGCCAAAAAGCATGGAGCATGGTTTCTGTGCCTATCAAGGATCACCATTTAACTATAAATAAATAGATTCTAGTTACAGGTAAACAATTATGAACTGCTGACATAGAAGTGTGTCTCTTACAAACTGGACCCGGAACACACACATACAAACAGACGCAAAAACATTGGTGTTATGGGTGGAGGAGAAGACCAGGAAGGCAGTTCAATGGTCACTGACCACAAGGTTCCCTGAGATGGTCCTCTTGGTTTGTCATGATCTACTGCATCTCAAGGTCGTGTAACCTGTATATTAAAAAGTACAGCATTCCCTTCTATTATACTTGTTCTTTTCTCATTTCAGTCCACAATCAAAAATAGAGAAAAATAAAGATTATGGACTTTACAGCTAAGCCGCACTCCATGGTTTGGGGACAGAAATCCTGGCTGATGCTCTTGTAGGTGTTTTGCAAAGATCTGTCAGTTGTGAACACACCCTCCTTGGCCAATAATTCCTGCAGTGGGATTCTAATCTGGAGCTTCTGAATGAGAGGGTCAACACCCAGTGTTCCACAAGAACACCATCCTCCTGCTATCATCCCAAAAACAATGTTTGTGGGCATTACTTGATTGCTGTTTGTGCAAGCTTGCTGTGTACAAACTGGCTGCCGAGTTTTCTACATTTCAACAGTGTGTACACTCTAGAAAGCACTTGGTTTGTGAGGCATGTTGGCACAGTGAAAGCTGCTACATACCAATGCAAGGAGCTGCATGTTAAAGTGAGGTTCCGTGTGCCCTCTCAGTCTTTGCCAGCTACCACCATTACGATGGAGGCAGTGATGTTGTGCCAGAGTCATTGTCTGTATAATCCTGAGGCCCACACAAACGCTCTAGACACGGGCTCAAATCTCACCATGGCAGCTGGTGGAACTATAGAGTCATACAGTAGGGAAACACACCATTTGGTCCAACCACTCGACTGTAACCCCAACTCAACCAGTCCCACCTGCCTGCACTCGGCCCATGTCCCTCCTAACATTTCGTGTCCATGTAATTATCGAAATGTCTTTTAAATGTTTTAACGGTACCTGTATCCACCGCTTCCTCTGGAAGTTCATTCTACACACCAACCACTCTCTGTGATCGAAAAGGTTGCCCCTTGTATCTTTCTTAAATCTCAATTCTCTCATCTTAAAACCATGCCCCTAGTCTAGACACCTGTCATTCACCTTATCTATATCCTTCATGATTGTATAAACCTCTAAAAACCTCATAAAACCTCGAAAAACCTCAACTTCCTACATTCCAGTATATCTGCAATCTCAGGGACAGTGATAATAAGACCATAAGACATAGAAGCAGAAATTAGGCCATTCAGCCCATCGAGTCTGCTCCGCCATTCAATCATGGCTGATAAGTTCCTCAACCCCATTCTCCTGCTTCCTCCCTGAAACCCTGCATCCCCTTGACAATCAAGAACCAATCTATCTCAATCTTAAATATACTCAGTAACCTGGCCTCCACAGCCTTCTGTGGCAGTGAATTCCGTAGATTCACCACTTTCTGGTTGAAGAAGTTTCTCCTCATTTCCGTTCTGAAAGGTCTTCCCTTTACTCTAGGGCTGTGCCCTCAGATCCTCGTCTCTCCTACCAACGGAAGCATCTTCCCAACATCCACTCTGTCCAGGCCATTCAGTATTCTGTAAGTTTCAATTAGATACCCCCTCATCCTTCTAAACTTTAATGAGTATAGTCCCAGAGTCCTCTAACATTCCTCATACGTTAAGCTTCTCATTCCTGGGACCATTCTCGTGAACCTTCCCTGAACCCACTCCAGGGCCAGTACATTCTTCCTGAGATATGGGGCCCAAGACTGAACACATTACTCCAAATGTGGCCTTATAAAGCCTCAGTAGTACATCCCTGCTTTTATATTCAAATCCTCTCAAAATAAATGCCAAAATGGGACTACATGCCCATCATAAGAACATAACGTATAGGCCATCCATCCCCTCAAGCTGGTCCCACCATCAAACAAGTTCATGGCTGAGCTGCCTCAAACCTCAACTATCACTTGCCAGCTCAGCACAGCCCTCACCTCCCCAATATTTCAAAAAATGATCTTCCTCCTGTTTAATAACTTTCCATGATCGAGCCCCTACTTCTCTGTAAGAGAGTTACACATATTTAATATTGTCTGGAATAAGAAAGTCCCTTAGATCTCCATTTTAAATGAGTGCCCCCTACTCTGTAACTTTGTCCTGTGGTTTCAGATTGCCTCACTGGTGGAAACCTCTTTGCAATATCTATCCGTCAAGCCCTCCCAGAATTGTGTGTGTTCCCTTTAGGAAAAGGAACCTACCAACAACATTCCCTGTAATTTTCCTGCTGGCTGCATGTGCCTCCAAAGCCCATGCATGGCAGCAACGTGTGGAACCAGTCTGCCGGCCTTCCTCAGTCTGGCCTACATGTGATTCCAGGCCCAAATCAATGTGGATGACTCAATTTTTTTAAAAAATGCCATGGGGATGTGGACTTTACTAAGAATTTGTTACTCATTCCTAGTTTCCCAGAGGGCTGATTAAGAGTCACCCACATTGCTGTAGGTCTGGAGTCACATGTAGGCCAGACCAGGTAATGGCAGCAGATTGCTTTCCCCAGAGGACAGTAGTGAACCAGGGGGGTTAATACAATAGCAACATGGTCACTATTAGGTGAGCTTTTACATTCCAGATTTGTTTTTACTGAATTCAAATTTTACCATTTGCCACGGGACCCCTGACCTCAGAATATTAGCCTCGGTCTCTGAACTACTGGTCCAGAGATGTTATCACTACACCAACAATATCCCCTTTCGCTGGTTCAGCAAGTCACTCAGTTTAAACCCAACAGAGATTAGCAACCAATGTTAGCGGTGCCCACATCCCATGAAAGAGTGAAATATGTACCCAACACTGGGAATCTGTAAAGGGGTATCTTCCAGAAGTCTCAATTAGCCAATGCGGAACTGCGATGCCTCCTGTGGCCCACTGGCTTTCACTAAATAGATATTAGGACAAGATACGGTGTGGGAAATGGGCGGGAGAGAGTGGGGATGAGAGGGGAGGAATTGGTGGGGAAGAAACGAAAAGATTGAATGATACCTGTTGAGGAGAGGTTAATCTCTGCCCCGTCTGACATTACCTGTAGATGGCAGAGCTCGGGTAGCTGCCAGGGTCATAGCTGACCCGCACGTGACCCTGGTAAAGTTCAACTGCGATGTGGTCATTGTCTCCGTTGTAGAGGAGGATCCCGTTATCTTCTGCGGTGGAAACCTGAAGAAGCCAGTGTCACCTTCACATTAATACCAATCTCATGTAGGGCATTCACACACTGTTGGCCTTAGTCAATGTGAGAAGGGGCAGCAGGCAGAGGCCATTCAGCCCCTCGAGTCTGCTGCACACTTCAACAAGACTATGGTCACTGCATCATCCCCATTACTCTTAGTATCTAAATATCTGCCCTTCTCTGCCCTGTATGTGCTCAACGATGCAGACGCCGTAACCCTGCATGGTGCAGAATTCCAAAGATTCAAAAACCTTTAAAGAAGGCAGCACGGTGGCTCAGTGGTTAGCACTGCAGCCTCACAGCACCAGGAGCCTGGGTTCGATTCCGGCCTCAGGCAACTCCGCCAGGGTGGCACGGTGGCTCAGTGATTAACACTGCAGCCTCACAGTGCCAGGAGCCTGGGTTCGATTCCAGCCTCAGGCAACTCCGCCAGGGTGGCACGGTGGCTCAGTGATTAACACTGCAGCCTCACAGCGCCAGGAGCCTGGGTTCGATTCCAGCTTCAGGCAACTCCGCCAGGGTGGCACGGTGGCTCAGTGATTAGCACTGCAGCCTCACAGTGCCAGGGACCCGGGTTCGATTCCAGCCTCGGGTAACTGTCTGTGTGGAGTTTGCACGTTCTCCCCGTGTCTGCGTGGGTTTCCTCCGGGTGCTCCGGTTTCCTCCCACAGTCCAAAGATGTGCAGGCTGGGTGGATTGGCCATGCTAAATTGCCCGTAGTGTTCAGGGGTGTGTGGGTTATAGGGGGATGGGTCTGGGTGGGATGCTTCAAGGGGCGGTGTGGACATGTTGGGCTGAAGGGCCTGTTTCCATACTGTAGGGAATCTAATCTCAAAAAAACTGTGTGGAGTTTGCACATTCTCCCCGTGGGTTTCCTCTGGGTGTTCGAGTTCCCCCCCACAGACCAAAGACGTGCAGGCTCGGTGGATTGGCCATGCTAAATTACCTGCAGGAGTCTGGGTGGGATGCTCTGAGGGTTAGTGTGGACTTGTTGGGCCGAAGCGGTCTATGAAATGTCTTAGTCCTAAATGATTGGCCCCTGTCCCAAGGTGCTGTGCTCACTCCTGTGTTCTAGGTTCTCTTGACAAGCCTTTTAATAATTTCATGCATTTTAATGCACTTGCTCCTCACTGCAGTCCACAAACTGACCTGCAGTGAGATGTTTGCACGGGGCCAGTTCTTGAGCTCAGTGAACTGGAGGTAGGAGTCCCGATCCACAAAGTTGACGCTGACCAGCTTGTCGCAGAGTGACCCTCCGAAGCCAGGGAGGCACTGGCACAGGGTGTGGGGACCAATGTTCACACACTGTCCACCATTGAGACAATCCTGCAGCTGACACTGGACGGAGTCTGAGGAAGCCTGGGAGGTGAGCTCACAGAAACGGCCACTGGGTGGAGACAAAGAGACACAGACAGAAATAGAGGGCACTGCACAGGCCAAGAGCTGATTTCAAAAAATCATAACATTGCCACAAGCTGCTCATAGCCTTTGCTCAAATATTACAATTTAACTTCTGCTTGCTGAAGCATTGCTTCATAGACCTTCTCACAGCTCCTGCGGTGTTCCTTTGTGAGGTGTGAGCCTTAATGTTGGTTCATTTCTTAAACATTTCACAAGATTTCTCATCAATCTCACACAAATCTCCAAATTGAGCCATGTTCTAAAACTGACCTCTGCTGCTCTGTAATCTATTTTACACCAAATCCCCTTTCGTCTCGCATGCCAGTGCTCACTGATCTTCAATAGCATCCTGCAGTCAACGATGTTAAAATTCTCATCCCCATTTTCAAATTCTTCCATGTTGTCGCTCCTTTCTATCTCCCTGATCTCCTCCAGATTCACACCCCTCTGGTAAATGTATTCTCCTCTCATGCCAGCCTTGTTGTGAAACATCTGATGTAATTGCTTCAGCACTCCCTCCGTAAATCTCTGCACTTTGCTCTCTCTGCTCTTCAAGAAGCTTCTTAAAAACCTAACTCTCTGACCAATCTTTTTGTCACTTGCCCAAATGTCTCCTTCTGTGACTCAGAGTCAAATGTCATTTGATAATCATGACCTGCGAACCTCCCCAGGACATTTTATTACAATGAGGGCACTGAAATTTACTACTGTTGTTGATGAATCAACCTTGTTCTGTTGTACATCTCTGAAATCAGTTTTATTGATCCACACGTTTTGCTGCCAAGCCCTGACATTCCTTCCTTTTCTCATTCATTTGTGGAATGTGGGCATCGCTGGTTTTTATTCCCCATCCCTAACTGCACTCGAGAAGATGGTGACGAGCAGCCTTCTTGAATCGCTGCAGTCCATGTGCTGTGGGTTTCCCTTACGGAGGGAATTCCAGGAATTTGACCCAGCGACACTGAAGGAACAGCGATATATTTCCAAGTCGGGATGGTGAGTGGCTTGGAGGGGAATTTGTAGGTGGTGGTGTTCCCATGTATCTGCTGCCCAAGTAGGAGTGGTTTTGGGTTATTGCCTTGGCTTAATTGCCCTTTTGATGGTAACGGTGAGTCACCTTCTTAGACACAACTGAGCAACTTACTCGGGCCACTTCAGAGGGCCATTAAGATTCAGCACATTGCTGTGTGTCTGGAATCACATGTAGGCCAGACCAGGTAAGGACAACAGATCTCCTTCCCTGAAAACTGGGGAGGGGTATAAACTTTTGGCTTGTTTGACGTGTGGGCTGTAGACAGTGAGCGGAGTTGGCTATTCCTCTGCGGGAGGCATCACCCAAAATGCACACTGAGGCAGATCCTGAGAACAGTGGTCAGAAACGGGATGCCTGACTACTGAGCCCATCTCAGGGTGATGTCCAGTGTCAGCTGATCTATCAAAGGCTGGTCACTGCAATTTCTTTCTTCAATAATATCTCTACTGTCATTCTTGCTTGGAGTGTCTTTAAAGATGTAGCTCTGACATGAGTAACACTGTGACCCCACGCAAAAGACCCTAGAGACATGCTCAAATAAATTCAAAGACAATTCTCTTTGGTGCCCTGGACAATATTTAGAGCAGCCACATCAGTTTGAAAAAAAAACGTCAACTCATCATTTTGTTCTCTGTGTTTGTGGAAGCTTGCTGTGCACAAATTAACTGCCGTGTTGCCTAGTTACAATAGTGGCTGCTCTCCAAAAAAGTGTCTCATTAAGCTGCAAAGAGGTTGGGGACGTCCTGCAATTGTAGAGGACACTGTACACCAGGAACCTGAATCCTTAGTCTATTGTCCAGTACCAGGCTGGAATGCTACATGACTTGGAAGTTGTAACACAATCTTATCACTCACTTGTAACCTTCTGAGCACAGACACGTATAACCATTGATTCCATCCATGCAAACACTGTTTCCCTGACACTTATGATCCTGGCAGTTGTCAACGGCAACGCTGCAGTTATCTCCGACAGACCCAGAATTACATTCACATCTGTAAAACACAGAACCAAAGGAGTTAGGATTGAGATGGTCAGGCACCTAGTGACAAAGTCCAACCCCATCCCTACCAATTCCTACCCATCGAATACATCAAACACACCCAGGACAAAGGCAGTACAGAGTTAGATATAGAGTAAAGCTCTCTCTACACCGTCCACATCACACACTCCCAAGACAGGGACAGTATTGGGCTGGATACAGAATAAAGCTTGCTCTCTGCTGACCCCATAAAACCCTCCCAGGGCAGGTATAGCACGGACTTAGGTACAGAGTGAAGCTCTCTACATACTGTCCCCATCAAACACTCCCAGGACAGGGACAGCACGGTGTTAAGATACGGAACAAAGTTCCACCTACATTGTCCCCATCAAATACTTCCAAGATAGGGAGAGCAAGGGGTTAGAAACAGAGTGAAACTTCTTCGCTTTCAGGGCATTTAATGAAACCTTCTGCATCCACCTATCTGTGTAAAACCTAAACGTATTCCGTGACTGACCTATAATACAGTTAATGTCTGATCTGATTCGATCTTTTTCGCTCCAATGCTCTACTTACTGGAGGCCCTCGGCAGTAACGGCACATTTGGAGTCTTGCTGGCACGGGTTTAACTCAGGTGAGCAATGGTCAACCACCTCCTCACACAGATCACCTATAGAGACAGCAAACAGGTTCACAGCTGGGTCAGGGTCCAACTCACATACAACTTGCTTCTGACAGCTTTTGGAGCAACAGTGGCTCTGTGTGTCGCACTCTCACCCTTTGATCTAAGTGGTTCTGGGTTCACATCTCACTCCAGTAACCTGAGTATAACATGTAGGTAAATGCTTGCTTACTCAGCACTGAGGGAGTGCTGTACTGTCAGATAGACTGTTATTCCAAAGCAGGTGATGAACTATAGTCCTTTTTACACTCTTTGGTCTAAGTCTGTTGAAGCAGAGGATTTATTTCTTAACTAACATCTTTAAGAATTGATAATCACCAACACATTGCTGTTTCTGGGATCATACTGTGTACAAATTGGTTACCACATTGCTGCAGTGAAAGAAAAAAGAGCTGAATTGGCTGTAAAACACTTTGACATACGGAGATTGCAAAAGATGCTGCGGAAATGATAACTTCTTTGTTCTTTGAAAGTGCCCCTTCTCTCACAAAACTATATTTGCAACGGCTTCCTTGAATTAGCTGTCACTCTGGGGTTACGCATTGGGGCTGTCGGTTGCGTGTACTTGGCACAGCCTGAGTTTTGAGATGTGAAGTGTGATCTAATTGAAACATTTCAGATTCCCGAAGGGATTGTGAGGGTGGATACTGCAAAGATGTGATCCTCCCGACAACCCTGTCCCTTGTCAGAAGATCAGAGAACCCAGGGACACAGGCTCAGGGTAAAAGGCGCAGACTAAGGACCCAGATCTGGGGGCTATTTCGTCACTGATCCAGCTGTGAATCTTCATATTCTCTCTCCTCTCAGCACGACCAAGAGCCAGTCGAGGACTAGGCTCCTGATTGACATTGTAGAGTTTTGCGAATGAAAAGATAAAGGAACAGAATGGGAAGGTGACTGTAGAAGCTCAGTCATGATCTTATTGAATAGCACAGCAGCTTGATGGGCCAAATGGCTATTTCTGATGCAATTATGAGAAACAATGCGATTAAGAGTGAGAGCGAGAAATCTCTTCGAGAATCCACCCCACTGTCTCGGTGCGGATGGTGAAGGAATCGTGTGATAAATTTCCTGGACAGAGAGAGCTGCTGATCCAGCACATTCACTGGTTCCTGAGCCAGCTTTCCTCATCTCTTAATTCTTAATTAGCAGTCTGCTGCTGGAGATGACTAATGTCTAATTGAAGGGAATTGCTAATTTGTAATTATTCAAACCAAGCCTTTGTGCAGAGTTGGATGCAGCAATCAGCCTGTAGCAGGGGAGACAATATTCTGCACAAAGCCAACATTCACAGGTGCTGCACACAACATCCTGGGTATCACTGTCTGAAATGTTCGCCTCCCACCCTCCAAATCAACTTCATCCTTGTATCCCACACTGTGAGTGGAAATGCTGCCCCAGTGGGTAATGCTCTCTCACTGCTGTGTTAAAACTTGCGGGTTCAATCCAGCCCCACTCCAGGGACAAAAACAGAAGTTGCTGGAAAAGCTCAGCAAGTCTGGCAGCACCTGTGAAGAGAAATTGGAGTTAAGGTTTCGGGTCCAGTGATCCTTCGTTAGGAGTGCAGAGACATTGATGGTCCTGCTGCAGGACTGAACGGGTGCTGCATTTCCATAGGCATTGGCTTCCAGCTGAAGGGTTGAAGACAGGCCCTGCCTGCCCAATCAGGTGGGTGACCTAATGGGAGGTGAGCAGGGATACATCTGGGAAAAACACAGAAAAATAGCTGAGGAAGTGCAGTAGGTCTGGCAGCATCCGAAGAGCGTTAACAGAGTTTTTAAGAAAGGTGTAATTGCAACCAACTTTTGGCCCTTAGCACATATCATAAAAATATCTTTGCTCATTATCTCACAGGTGTGTGTATCTGTATGTGAGAGAGCGAGACAGTGTGTGCATTTGTGTGTGTGTCTGTGTCGAGGGTGTGTGTGTGCGTGTATCTGTGTGTGTGTGTGTCGAGCGAGTGTGTATCTGTGTGTGTCTGTATGTGACAGAGAGAGTATATGTGTGTGTGAGAAAGAGAGTGTGCGTGTATGAGTGTCTGTGTGTGTCTGTATGTGAGACAGTGAGAGAGTGTGTGCGTGTCTGTGTTGAAGGACCGTGTATCTGAGTGTGTGAGAGAGAGAGTGAGAGAGTGTGTGTGTCTGTATGTGAGACAGTGAGTGTGCGCGTGTGTGTGAGAAAGAGAGTGAGAGAGTGTGTGTGCCTGTGTTGAGAGAGTGCGTGCCTGTGTGTGTGTGAGAGAGTGTGTGTATGTGTGTGTGTTTGAGTGTGAGAGAGTATGTGTGTGTGTTTGAGTGTGAGAGAGTATGTGTGTGTGTTTGAGTGTGAGAGAGTGTGTGTGTATGTGTGTGTGAGAGAGTGTATAAGTGTGTGTTTGAGTGTGAGAGAGTGTGTGCGTATATATGTGTGAGTTTGAGTGTGAGAGAGTGTGTGTATGTATGTGTGTGTGTTTGAGTGTGAGAGAGAGTGTGTATGTGTGTGTGTTTGAGTGAGAGAGAGTGTGTATGTGTGTGTGTTTGAGTGTGAGAGAGTGTCTATGTGTGTGTGTTTGAGTGTGAGAGAGAGAGGGTGTATGTGTGTGTGTTTGAGTGTGAGAGAGTGTGTGTGTGTATGTGCATGTGTTTGAGTGTGAGAGAGAGTGTATGTGTGTGTTTGAGTGTGAGAGAGTGTGTGAGTATGTGTGTGAGTGTGAGAGAGAGTGTGTGTATGAGTGTTTGTGTGTGTGTGAGAGTGTGTGTATATGTGTGTTTGAGTATGAGAGTGTATGTGTGTGTGTTTGAGTGTGAGAGAGTGTGTGTGTATGCATGTGTGTTTGAGTGTGAGAGAGAGAGTATGTGTGTGTGTTTGAATGTGAGAGAGAGAGGGTGTATGTGTGTGTGTTTGAGTGTGAGAGAGAGAGTGTGAGTATGTGTGTGAGTGTGAGAGAGTGTGTGTGTATGAGTGTTTGTGTGAGTGTGAGAGTGTGTGTATATGTGTGTTTGAGTGTGAGATGTATATGTGTGTGTTTGAGTGTGAGAGTGTGTGTGTGTATGCGTGTGTGTTTGAGTGTGAGAGAAAGAGTGTGTATGTGTGTGTGTTTGAGTGTGAGAGAGTGTGTGTATATGAGTGTTTGTGTGAGTGTGAGAGTGTGTGTATATATGTGTGTGTGTGTGTTTGAGTGTGAGAGTGTATATATGTGTGAGTTTGAGTGAGAGTGTGTGTCTATGTGTGTGTGTTTGAGTGTGAGAGAGTGTGTGTGTATATGTGTGTGTGTTTGAGTGTGAGAGTGTGAGTGTGTGTATGTGTGTGTGTGTGAGTGAGAGAGAGTGTGTGTGTGTATATGTGTGTGATTGAGTGTGAGAGAGTGTGTGTGTATATGTGTGTGTTTGAGCGTGAGAGAGAGTATGTATATATGTGTGTGTGTGTGAGAGAGAGAGTGTGTATATGTGTGTGTTTGAGTGTGTATGTATATGTGTGTGTGTGGATATGTGTGTGTGTATGAGTGTGTGTGTGTGTGTATATGTGTGTGTGTGTTTGAGTGTGAGAGAGTGTGTATGTGTGTGTGAGAATGTTTGTGTGTGTGTTTGTGTGTGTATATGTGTGTGTATGTATGTGTGTGTGTGAGAGAGAGTGTGTATATGTGTGTGTTTGAGTGTGTATGTATATGTGTGTGTGTGGATATGTGTGTGTGTATGAGTGTGTGTGTGTGTGTATATGTGTGTGTGTGTTTGAGTGTGAGAGAGTGTGTATGTGTGTGTGAGAATGTTTGTGTGTGTGTTTGTGTGTGTATATGTGTGTGTATGTATGTGTGTGTGTGAGAGAGAGTGTGTATCTGTGTATGTTTGAGTGTGAGTGTGTGTATATACGTGTGTGTGAGTGTGTATATGTGTGTGAGTGTGTGTGTGTGAGTGAGTGTGTGTGTGTGAGCTTGCTGCGAGTAAATTGGTAGCTGCCTGTCCAACACTGTGGTAGTGAATATACTTCATAAGCACTTAAATGACTGTCAAGAGCTTTCAAATGTTCTGAGATTGGGAAAGGTGCTACAGAAATGCAGCTCTTTCTTTAGTAGCCTGTAGCCAAGGCCGGTCAGTCTTGCTGGGTAGCTGCCTGTACCTGTGTGATGTGGGGGACACAGGCAGGTGTAGTTACTGATTCCATCCAAACAGGTAGCACCATTTCTACAAGCATTTTCTTCACAGTCATCAATATTGGTAGCACAGGTGTTCCCCTGGAAACCATCTGGGCAGGTGCACCTGTCAGAGGAACAAGAGGATGAAACGAAAGTTCGCTCAAAGACACTCACTCCTTCCCAACAGTAAAAAACCTCATCCCAGTCTTTCCAGCCATCGTTTAATCCAGCATGACGACAGGGAGTGAACGCTTCTGCCTTATTTAGCCAGTCCCCAGCGACTTCAGTCTCTGCCACCTCCAGCCTGGTACTGAGGGAGTGCCGCACTGTCAGAGGGTCAGTGCTGAGGGAGTGCTGCACTGTCGGAGAGTCAGTACTGAGGGAGTGCCGCACTGTCAGAGGGTCAGTACTGAGGGAGTGCCGCACTGTCGGAGGGTCAGTACTGAGGGAGTGCTGCACTGTCAGAGGGTCATGACTGAGGGAGTGCCGCACTGTCAGAGGGTCATGACTGAGGGAGTGCTGCACTGTCGGAGGGTCAGTACTGAGGGAGTGCCGCACTGTCAGAGGGTCAGTGCTGAGGGAGCGCCGCACTGTCAGAGGGTCAGTACTGAGGGAGTGCTGCACTGTCAGAGGGTCAGTACTGAGGGAGTGCTGCACTGTCAGAGGGTCAGTACTGAGGGAGTGCCGCACTGTCAGAGGGTCAGGACTGAGGGAGTGCCACACTGTCAGAGGGTCAGTACTGAGGGAGTGCCGCACTGTCAGAGGGTCAGTACTGAGGGAGTGCTGCACTGTCAGAGGGTCAGTGCAGAGGAAGTGCCTCACTGTCAGAGGGTCAGGACTGAGGGAGTGCTGCACTGTCAGAGGGTCAGTACTGAGGGAGTGCCGCACTGTCAGAGGGTCAGTGCTGAGGGAGTGCCGCACTGTCAGAGGGTCAGTACTGAGGGAGTGCCGCACTGTCAGAGGGTCAGTACTGAGGGAGTGCTGCACTGTCAGAGGGTCAGTACTGAGGGAGTGCCGCACTGTCAGAGGGTCAGTACTGAGGGAGTGCCGCACTGTCAGAGGGTCAGTGCAGAGGAAGTGCCTCACTGTCAGAGGGTCAGTACTGAGGGAGTGCCACACTGTCAGAGGGTCAGTACTGAGGGAGTGCTGCACTGTCGGAGAGTCAGTACTGAGGGAGTGCCGCACTGTCAGAGGGTCAGTACTGAGGGAGTGCTGCGCTGTCGGAGGGTCAGTACTGAGGGAGTGCCGCACTGTCAGAGGGTCATACTGAGGGAGTGCCACACTGTCAGAGGGTCAGTACTGAGGGAGTGCTGCACTGTCGGAGAGTCAGTACTGAGGGAGTGCCGCACTGTCAGAGGGTCAGTACTGAGGGAGTGCTGCACTGTCAGAGGGTCAGTACTGAGGGAGTGCTGCACTGTCGGAGAGTCAGTACTGAGGGAGTGCTACACTGTCAGAGGGTCAGTGCTGAGGGAGTGCCGCACTGTCAGAGGGTCAGTGCAGAGGAAGTGCCTCACTGTCAGAGGGTCAGTACTGAGGGAGTGCTGCACTGTCAGAGGGTCAGGACTGAGGGAGTGCTGCACTGTCAGAGGGTCAGGACTGAGGGAGTGCCACACTGTCAGAGGGTCAGTACTGAGGGAGTGCCGCACGGTCAGAGGGTTAGTACTGAGGGAGTGCCGCTCTGTAGGAGGGTCAGTACTGAGGGAGTGCCGCACTGTCAGAGGGTCAGTACTGAGGGAGTGCTGCACTGTCGGAGAGTCAGTACTGAGGGAGTGCCGCACTGTCAGAGGGTCAGTACTGAGGGAGTGCCGCACTGTCAGAGGGTCAGTACTGAGGGAGTGCTGCACTGTCAGAGGGTCAGTACTGAGGGAGTGCTGCACTGTCAGAGGGTCAGTACTGAGGGAGTGCTGCACTGTCAGAGGGTCAGTACTGAGGGAGTGCTGCACTGTCGGAGAGTCAGTACTGAGGGAGTGCCGCACTGTCAGAGGGTCAGTACTGAGGGAGTGCCGCACTGTCAGAGGGTCAGTACTGAGGGAGTGCTGCACTGTCAGAGGGTCAGTACTGAGGGAGTGCTGCACTGTCAGAGGGTCAGTACTGAGGGAGTGCTGCACTGTCAGAGGGTCAGTACTGAGGGAGTGCCACACTGTCAGAGGGTCAGTACTGAGGGAGTGCTGCACTGTCGGAGAGTCAGTACTGAGGGAGTGCCGCACTGTCAGAGGGTCAGTACTGAGGGAGTGTGCACTGTCAGAGGGTCAGTGCTGAGGGAGTGCTGCACTGTCAGAGGGTCAGTACTGAGGGAGTGCAGCACTGTCAGAGGGTCAGTGCTGAGGGAGTGCTGCACTCTCAGAGAGTCAGTACTGAGGGAGTGCTGCACTGTCAGAGGGTCAGTACTGAGGGAGTGCTGCACTGTCAGAGGGTCAGTACTGAGGGAGTGCTGCACTGTCAGAGGGTCAGTACTGAGGGAGTGCTGCACTGTCAGAGGGTCAGTGCTGAGGGAATGCTGCACTGTCAGAGGGTCAGTACTGAGGGAGTGCTGCACTGTCGGAGAGTCAGTACTGAGGGAGTGCCGCACTGTCAGAGGGTCAGTACTGAGGGAGTGCCGCACTGTCGGAGGGTCAGTACTGAGGGAGTGCTGCACTGTCAGCGGGTCATGACTGAGGGAGTGCCGCACTGTCAGAGGGTCATGACTGAGGGAGTGCTGCACTGTCGGAGGGTCAGTACTGAGGGAGTGCCGCACTGTCAGAGGGTCAGTGCTGAGGGAGCGCCGCACTGTCAGAGGGTCAGTACTGAGGGAGTGCTGCACTGTCAGAGGGTCAGTGCTGAGGGAGTGCCGCACTGTCAGAGGGTCAGTGCAGAGGAAGTGCCTCACTGTCAGAGGGTCAGGACTGAGGGAGTGCTGCACTGTCAGAGGGTCAGTACTGAGGGAGTGCCGCACTGTCAGAGGGTCAGTGCTGAGGGAGTGCCGCACTGTCAGAGGGTCAGTACTGAGGGAGTGCCGCACTGTCAGAGGGTCAGTACTGAGGGAGTGCTGCACTGTCAGAGGGTCAGTACTGAGGGAGTGCTGCACTGTCAGAGGGTCAGTACTGAGGGAGTGCCGCACTGTCAGAGGGTCAGTGCAGAGGAAGTGCCTCACTGTCAGAGGGTCAGTACTGAGGGAGTGCCACACTGTCAGAGGGTCAGTACTGAGGGAGTGCTGCACTGTCGGAGAGTCAGTACTGAGGGAGTGCCGCACTGTCGGAGGGTCAGTACTGAGGGAGTGCTGCGCTGTCGGAGGGTCAGTACTGAGGGAGTGCCGCACTGTCAGAGGGTCAGTACTGAGGGAGTGCCACACTGTCAGAGGGTCAGTACTGAGGGAGTGCTGCACTGTCGGAGAGTCAGTACTGAGGGAGTGCCGCACTGTCAGAGGGTCAGTACTGAGGGAGTGCTGCACTGTCAGAGGGTCAGTACTGAGGGAGTGCTGCACTGTCGGAGAGTCAGTACTGAGGGAGTGCTACACTGTCAGAGGGTCAGTGCTGAGGGAGTGCCGCACTGTCAGAGGGTCAGTGCAGAGGAAGTGCCTCACTGTCAGAGGGTCAGTACTGAGGGAGTGCTGCACTGTCAGAGGGTCAGGACTGAGGGAGTGCTGCACTGTCAGAGGGTCAGGACTGAGGGAGTGCCACACTGTCAGAGGGTCAGTACTGAGGGAGTGCCGCACTGTCAGAGGGTTAGTACTGAGGGAGTGCCGCTCTGTAGGAGGGTCAGTACTGAGGGAGTGCCGCACTGTCAGAGGGTCAGTACTGAGGGAGTGCTGCACTGTCGGAGAGTCAGTACTGAGGGAGTGCCGCACTGTCAGAGGGTCAGTACTGAGGGAGTGCCGCACTGTCAGAGGGTCAGTACTGAGGGAGTGCTGCACTGTCAGAGGGTCAGTACTGAGGGAGTGCTGCACTGTCAGAGGGTCAGTACTGAGGGAGTGCTGCACTGTCAGAGGGTCAGTACTGAGGGAGTGCTGCACTGTCGGAGAGTCAGTACTGAGGGAGTGCCGCACTGTCAGACGGTCAGTACTGAGGGAGTGCCGCACTGTCAGAGGGTCAGTACTGAGGGAGTGCCGCGCTGTCGGAGGGTCAGTACTGAGGGAGTGCCGCACTGTCAGAGGGTCAGGACTGAGGGAGTGCCACACTGTCAGAGGGTCAGTACTGAGGGAGTGCTGCACTGTCGGAGAGTCAGTACTGAGGGAGTGCCGCACTGTCAGAGGGTTAGTACTGAGGGAGTGCTGCACTGTCAGAGGGTCAGTACTGAGGGAGTGCTGCACTGTCAGAGGGTCAGTGCTGAGGGAGTGCTGCACTGTCAGAGGGTCAGTACTGAGGGAGTGTGCACTGTCAGAGGGTCAGTGCTGAGGGAGTGCTGCACTGTCAGAGGGTCAGTACTGAGGGAGTGCAGCACTGTCAGAGGGTCAGTGCTGAGGGAGTGCTGCACTCTCAGAGAGTCAGTACTGAGGGAGTGCTGCACTGTCAGAGGGTCAGTACTGAGGGAGTGCCGCACTGTCAGAGGGTCAGTACTGAGGGAGTGTGCACTGTCAGAGGGTCAGTGCTGAGGGAGTGCTGCACTGTCAGAGGGTCAGTACTGAGGGAGTGCAGCACTGTCAGAGGGTCAGTGCTGAGGGAGTGCTGCACTCTCAGAGAGTCAGTACTGAGGGAGTGCCGCACTGTCAGAGGGTCAGTACTGAGGGAGTGTGCACTGTCAGAGGGTCAGTGCTGAGGGAGTGCTGCACTGTCAGAGGGTCAGTACTGAGGGAGTGCAGCACTGTCAGAGGGTCAGTGCTGAGGGAGTGCTGCACTCTCAGAGAGTCAGTACTGAGGGAGTGCTGCACTGTCAGAGGGTCAGTACTGAGGGAGTGCTGCACTGTCAGAGGGTCAGTACTGAGGGAGTGCTGCACTGTCAGAGGGTCAGTGCTGAGGGAATGCTGCACTGTCAGAGGGTCAGTACTGAGGGAGTGCTGCACTGTCGGAGAGTCAGTACTGAGGGAGTGCCGCACTGTCAGAGGGTCAGTACTGAGGGAGTGCCGCACTGTCAGAGGGTCAGTGCTGAGGGAATGCTGCACTGTCAGAGGGTCAGTACTGAGGGAGTGCTGCACTGTTGGAGAGTCAGTACTGAGGGAGTGCCGCAATGTCAGAGGGTCAGTACTGAGGGAGTGCTGCACTGTCAGAGGTTCAGGACTGAGGGAGTGCTGCACTGTCAGAGGGTCAGTGCTGAGGGAGTGCCGCACTGTCAGAGGGTCAGTACTGAGGGAGCGCTGCACTGTCAGTGGGTCAGTACTGAGGGAGTGCCGCACTGTCAGAGGGTCAGTGCTGAGGGAGTGCCACACTGTCAGAGGGTCAGTACTGAGGGAGTGCTGCACTGTCAGAGGGTCAGTACTGAGGGAGTGCCGCACTGTCAGAGGGTCAGTACTGAGGGAGTGCTGCATTGTCAGAGGGTCAGTGCAAAGGGAGTGCTGCACTGTCGGAGGGTCAGTACTGAGGGAGTGCTGCACTGTCAGAGGGTCAGTACTGAGGGAGTGCCGCACTGTCAGAGGGTCAGGACTGAGGGACTGCTGCATTGTCAGAGGGTCAGTACTGAGGGAGTGCTGCACTGTCAGAGGGTCAGTACTGAGGGAGTGCCGCACTGTCAGAGGGTCAGTACTGAGGGAGTGCCGCACTGTCAGAGGGTCAGGACTGAGGGACTGCTGCACTGTCGGAGAGTCAGTACTGAGGGAGTGCTGCACTGTCAGAGGGTCAGGACTGAGGGACTGCTGCATTGTCAGAGGGTCAGTACTGAGGGAGTGCTGCACTGTCAGAGGGTCAGTACTGAGGGAGTGCCGCACTGTCAGAGGGTCAGTACTGAGGGAGTGCCGCACTGTCAGAGGGTCAGGACTGAGGGACTGCTGCATTGTCAGAGGGTCAGTACTGAGGGAGTGCTGCACTGTCAGACGGTCAGGACTGAGGGAGTGCTGCACTGTCGGAGGGTCAGTACTGAGGGAGTGCCGCACTGTCAGAGGGTCAGTACTGAGGGAGCGCTGCACTGTCAGAGGGTCAGGACTGAGGGACTGCTGCATTGTCAGAGGGTCAGTACTGAGGGAGTGCTGCACTGTCGGAGAGTCAGTACTGAGGGAGTGCCGCACTGTCGGAGAGTCAGTACTGAGGGAGTGCTGCACTGTCAGAGAGTCAGGACTGAGGGACTGCTGCATTGTCAGAGGGTCAGTACTGAGGGAGTGCTGCACTGTCAGAGAGTCAGTACTGAGGGAGTGCTGCACTGTCGGAGGGTCAGTACTGAGGGAGTGCCGCACTGTCAGAGGGTCAGTACTGAGGGAGCGCTGCACTGTCGGAGAGTCAGTACTGAGGGAGTGCTGCACTGTCAGACGGTCAGTACTGAGGGAGTGCTGCATTGTCAGAGGGTCAGTGCTGAGGGAATGCTGCACTGTCGGAGAGTCAGTACTGAGGGAGTGCCGCACTGTCAGAGGGTCAGTACTGAGGGAGTGCTGCACTGTCAGACGGTCAGGACTGAGGGAGTGCTGCACTGTCAGAGAGTCAGTACTGAGGGAGTGCTGCACTGTCGGAGGGTCAGTACTGAGGGAGTGCCGCACTGTCAGAGGGTCAGGACTGAGGGAGTGCTGCACTGTCGGAGAGTCAGTACTGAGGGAGTGCTGCACTGTCAGAGGTTCAGTGCTGAGGGAATGCTGCACTGTCAGAGGGTCAGTACTGAGGGAGTGCTGCACTGTCGGAGAGTCAGTACTGAGGGAGTGCCGCACTGTCAGAGGGTCAGTACTGAGGGAGTGCCACACTGTCAGTGGGGTCAGTACTGAGGGAGTGCTGCACTGTCGGAGAGTCAGTACTGAGGGAGTGCTGCACTGTCAGAGGGTCAGTACTGAGGGAGTGCTGCACTGTCGGAGGGTCAGTACTGAGGGAGTGCTGCACTATCAGAGGGTCAGTGCTGAGGGAGTGCTGCACTGTCGGAGGGTCAGTACTGAGGGAGTGCCACACTGTCAGTGGGGTCAGTACTGAGGGAGTGCTGCACTGTCGGAGAGTCAGTACTGAGGGAGTGCTGCACTGTCAGAGGGTCAGTACTGAGGGAGTGCTGCACTGTCGGAGGGTCAGTACTGAGGGAGTGCTGCACTGTCAGAGGGTCAGTACTGAGGGAGTGCTGCACTGTCGGAGGGTCAGTACTGAGGGAGTGCTGCACTGTCAGAGGGTCAGTACTGAGGGAGTGCCGCACTGTCAGAGGGTCAGTACTGAGGGAGTGCCGCACTGTCAGAGGGTCAGTACTGAGGGAGTGCTGCATTGTCATAGGGTCAGTGCTGAGGGAATGCTGCACTGTCGGAGAGTCAGTACTGAGGGAGTGCTGCACTGTCGGAGGGTCATTACTGAGGGAGTGCCGCACTGTCAGAGGGTCAGTACTGAGGGAGCGCTGCACTGTCGGAGAGTCAGTACTGAGGGAGTGCTGCACTGTCAGAGGGTCAGTGCTGAGGGAGTGCTGCACTGTTGGAGGGTCAGTACTGAGGGAGTGCTGCACTGTCAGAGGGTCAGTACTGAGGGAGTGCTGCATTGTCAGAGGGTCAGTGCTGAGGGAGTGCCGCACTGTCAGAGGGTCAGTACTGAGGGAGTGCCGCACTGTCAGAGGGTCAGTGCAGAGGAAGTGCCTCACTGTCAGAGGGTCAGTGCTGAGGGAGTGCTGCACTGTCAGAGGGTCAGTGCTGAGGGAGTGCCACACTGTCAGAGGGTCAGTACTGAGGGAGTGCTGCACTGTCAGAGGGTCAGTGCTGAGGGAGTGCCACACTGTCAGAGAGTCAGTACTGAGGGAGTGCTGCACTGTCGGAGTGTCAGGACTGAGGGTGTGCCGCACTGTCGGAGGGTCAGTACTGAGGGAGTGCTGCGCTGTCAGAGGGTCAGTACTGAGGGAGTGCTGCACTGTCAGAGGGTCAGTACTGAGGGAGTGCCGCACTGTCAGAGGGTCAGTACTGAGGGAGTGTCGCACTGTCGGTGGGTCAGTACTGAGGGTGTGCCGCACTGTCGGAGGGTCAGTGCTGAGGGAGTGCTGCACTGTCGGAGGGTCAGTACTGAGGGAGTGCCTCACTGTCAGAGGGTCAGTGCAGAGCAAGTGCCTCACTGTCAGAGGGTTAGTACTGAGGGAGTGCTGCACTGTCGGAGGTGCTGCCTCTACATTCGCAGTGCACCTCCTCGAGGCCTCACAGTGTAGAATATGATGGAGAGTGAGTCGGGGAGTGTGGACAGGTTTGGGCTTAGGGTCTGGGCTGGACGGTGCTGTGGTGCAGCTCAGATTATGGGGAAAGTGTCTGACAGACCAAATCCCAATGCCCCACCCCATACACTACTCCTACCAACATGGTTCTGAGTGAAAACCGGAGAAGGGAAAGCAGGAAGAAAAGGATGGGGAATGGAGAGGGTTCATTACTGAGTGCAGCAGCTGGGAATGTCAGTGTCTGTGTACCTAGTGGATCAAATTCAATCCATCCCACGGAAGCCAGTGCACGTCAGCCTCCCTGATTATTTACACATCTCCATAGTCTCAGCCACCAGTGACAGAGAGACATGTGTTACACAGGATTAGATTACAGCCCTGGGTCACTGCCGCTTCTTTCTGGGGATGGGGAGAGAAAGACTTAAAGGAGGAGCACTCATTCCAAATTCTCTCTTTGACCGCCCCCCCCCCCTCACCCCCGATCTCGTGCTGACCCCAGAGCTCGGAGTGCAGCCAGCAAAGGACCATGTCTGGTGGAGTGATTCAAATCAGCAAAGAGCTGGATAACACCTTGTAGAAATCTCGGAATATTGTGGGCCTATGCTCTGGGAGATGACAGTGATAGCAGCAGGAGCACAGGGCATTGTGAAAGCAAGGGTGAGAATTTTAAAACTAGGACTGAGCAGGTAGCCCGTGTAAGGCAGGAAGCGTGGTGTCTGGGTGAGATGGGTGGTTGGTGGGATTTGTAAGATGGGCAGCAGAATTTGCCAAGTTGGGAGGAAAGTCGGGAGGGCACTGGAGTAATTGGATTTGAGAATGGTCAAAGCAAGGCTAAGTGTGCTGTAGCAGGCCTCAAATCCAGCACCTTGTACAGATGGCACAAGCGGTCTCAGTGAAAGGGTCAGAAACTTGGCTCAGGAGCAATTAGGTCCCAGAAAGAACTGGGGAGATGATAATCTTGGAGCAGATCTCCACTCACCAGAATGACTGAGCGTCTCCCTCCTTCAAATGGCATGTCCCTCCATTCTCACAAGGATGACTGATACAGGCACTGATCGGAGTCTCACAGTGCCTGCCCTGGAAGAATTGGAGAAAATACAGAGTTACTTCCTGTTGGATTCTATCCTCACTGTAGGGATGGTGATCCCTGTCGATGAAGGAGAAGTTTTCAGGTTTGAGTGTGCACAGGCTTATGTGATTTTTTTGGGTCAAGTACCAGGCAGAATAATGTGTTCGCAGCTCTGTGCTTCTGATGTGACTGTACAAACACAAACACACACACACACACACAGCAGACAACCTGAACACACAACCCTAACTCCATTATACTGAGAGAGTGACTGAGGTCAAACCAGACCTTTCATACTGGAATGTCACATGACTTAATGTCATGTGACTGAGTTTCAGACTGGAATCGAATTGAGGGGGTCAGGGCATTTATATGTAGAATAACAGATAACTGGGAGTGAATCACAGACTGGATTCGAATTGAGGAGTTCAGTGGGGTTTATATATCGAATAACAGATACCTAGGTGTAAAGTACACACTGGAATTTAATTGAGGGGTTTGGGGTGGTTTGTATATTGAATAACAGATATTTGGGAGCGGGTTACTGACTAAAATCTAATCAAGGGGTTTGGGCTGGATTATATATAAAATAACAGATATCCAGGTGCTCGTTACAGACTGAGATCTAACTGAGGGGTTTGGGGTGGTTTATGTTACAAATGACACTTCACCTGGAGTGAGTTACAGGCTGGAATCTAACTGAAGGGGCTTAGTGTATTTATAGATAATATAACAGATCCCTGAGACTGAGTTACAGATTCAAATCTAATTGAGGGGTTCGGGTGGCTTATATACAGAATAACTGATCCCTGTGAGTGAGTTACAGCTGGAACCTAACCGAGGGGTTCAGGGTGGTTTATATACAGAATAACCGATCCCCCTGGGACTCTGTTACAGGCTAGAATCGAACTGAGGGGTTCGGGGTAGTTTGTATACAGAATAACTGATCCCTGGGAGGGAGATACAGGCTGGAATCTAACTGAGAGATTTGGGGTGGTTTATATACAGAATAACCAATCCTCCTGGGAGTGAGTTACAGGCTGGAATCTAACTGAAGGGGCTTAGTGTATTTATAGATAATATAACAGATCGCTGGGACTGAGTTACAGATTCGAATCTAATTGAGGGGTTCGGGTGGTTTATATACAGAATAACTGATCCCTGGGAATGAGTTACAGCTGGAACCTAACCGAGGGGTTCAGGGTGGTTTATATACAGAATAACCGACCCCCCTGGGAGTGAGTTACAGGCTGGAATCTAACTGAGGGGTTCAGGGTGGTTTATATGCAGAATAACTGATCCCTCGGAGTGAGGTACAGGCTAGAATCGAACTGAGGGGTTTGGGGTAGTTTGTATACAGAATAACTGATCCCTGGGAGGGAGATACAGGCTGGAATCTAACCGAGGGATTTGGGGTGGTTTATATACAGAATAACCGATCTCCTGGGAGTGAGTTACAGGCTGGAATCTAACTGAGGGGTTCAGGGTGGCTTAAATACAGAATAACTGATCCCTGGGAGTGAGGTACAGGCTGGAATCGAATCAAGGGTTTTGGGGTGGTTTATATACAGAATAACTGAACCCCCGGGAATGAGTTACAGGCTGGAATCTAACCGAGGGATTTGGGATGGTTTATATACAGAATAACCAATCCCCTGGGACTGTGTTACAGGCTAGAATCGAACTGAGGGGTTCAGGGTGGTTTATATACAGAATAACTGATCTCTGGGAGGGAGATACAGGCTGGAATCTCACCGAGGGGTTCGGGATGGTTTATATACAGAATAACCAATCCCCCGGAGTGAGTTACAGGCTGGAATCTAACCGAGGGATTTGGGATGGTTTATATACAGAATAACCAATCCCCCTGGGAGTGAGTTACAGGCTGGAATCTAACCGAGGGGTTCAGGGTGGTTTATATACAAAATAACTGATCCCTGGGAGTGAGTTACAGGCTGGAATCTAACCGAGGGGTTAGGGGTGGTTTATATACAGAATAACCGATCCGCCGGGAGTGAGTTACAGGCTGGAATCTAACCGAGGGATTTGGGATGGTTTATATACAGAATAACCAATCCCCGGGAGTGAGTTACAGGCTGGAATCTAACCGAGGGATTTGGGATGGTTTATATACAGAATAACCGATCCCCCGGGAGTGAGTTACAGGCTGGAATCGAACCTAGGGGTTTGGGGTGTTTTATATACAGAATAACTGATCCCTGGGAGTGAGTTACAGGCTGGAATTGAACCGAGGGGTTTGGGGTGGTTTATATACAGAATAAGCGATCCCCCGGGAGTGAGTTACAGGCTGGAATCTAACTGAAGGGGCTTAGTGTATTTATAGATAATATAACAGATCCCTGGGAGTGAGTTACAGATTCAAATCTAATTGACGGGTTCGGGAGGTTTATATACAGAATAACCGATCCCTGGGAGTGAGTTACAGGCTGGAATCTAACTGAGGGGTTCAGGGTGGTTTATATACAGAATAACTGATCCCTGGGAGTGAGGTACAGGCTAGAATCGAACTGAGGGGTTCGGGGTAGTTTGTATACAGAATAACTGATCCCTGGGAGTGAGGTACAGGCTGGAATCGAATCAAGGGGTTCGGGGTGGTTTATATACAGAATAACCAATCCCTGGGAGTGAGTTACAGGCTGGAATCTAACCGAGGGGTTAGGGGTGGTTTATATACAGAATAACTGATTGCCCCGGGAGTGAGTTACAGGCTGGAATCGAACCGAGGTGTTTGGGGTGGTTTATATACAAAATAACCGATCCCCCGGGAGTGAGTCACAGGCTGGAATCTAACCGAGGGGTTCGGGGTAGTTTATATACAGAATAACTGATCCCTAGGAGTGAGGTACAGGCTGGAATCTAACCGAGGGGTTTGGGGTGGTTTATATACAGAATAACCGATCTCCTGGGAGTGAGTTACAGGCTGGAATCTAACTGAGGGGTTCAGGGTGGTTTATATACAGAATAACTGATCCCTGGGAGTGAGGTACAAGCTGGAATCGAATCAAGGGGTTTGGGGTGGTTCATATACAGAATAACTGATCCTCCGGGAATGAGTTACAGGCTGGAATCGAACCGAGGGGTTTGGGGTATTTTATATACAGAATAACTGAACCCTGGGAGTGAGTTACAGGCTGGAATTGAACCGAGGGTTTGGGGTGGTTTATATACAGAATAACTGATCCCCCTCGGAGTGAGTTACTGGCTGGGATCTAACCAAGGGGTTGAGGGTGGTTTATATACAGAATAACCGATCCCCCTGAGAGTGAGTTACAGGCTGGAATCTAACCGAGGGGTTCGGGGTGGTTTATATACAGAATAACCAATCCCTGGGAGTGAGTTACAGGCTGGAATCTAACCAAGGGGTTAGGGGTGGTTTATATACAGAATAACTGATTGCCCCTGGGAGTGAGTTACAGGCTGGAATCGAACCAAGGTGTTTGGGGTGGTTTATATACAGAATAACCGATCCCCCGGGAGTGAGTTACAGGCTGGAATCTAACCGAGGGATTCGGGGTGGTTTATATACAGAATAACTGATCCCTGGGAGTGAGTTACAGGCTGGAATCTAACCGAGGGATTCGGGGTGGTTTATATACAGAATGACCAATCCCTGGGAGGGGGATACAGGCTGGAATCTGACCGAGGGGTTCGGTGTGGTTTATATACAGAATAACTGATCCCCCTGGGAGTGAGTTACAGGCTGGAATCCGACCGAGTGGTTTAGGGTGGTTTATATACAGAATAACCGATCCCTGGGAGTGAGTTACAGGCTGGAATCTAACTGAGGGATTTGGGGTGGTTTATATACAGAATAACTGATCCCCCGGGAGTGAGTTACAGGCTGGAATCGAACCGAGTGGTTGAAAGGACCACTGCAGGGCTGCTGTTACCTTATAGCCATATGGGCAGCTGCATTTGTAATAATCCGAGTGATTGTCTTGGCAGGTTCCTTGGTTCTCACACGGATTCGATACGCAGGGGTTACACTTTGCCAAGATGCTGAGTTCAGGTGGACCTACATCAAACAAGATCATGGTGGTGTGTGATACAGAAAGTAATTCCTGGTCAGCTTGGAGACTGTAGCACATTTGAAGTTTAACATTTAAGTTTGAAGTATTGACAGTGAAGCTGGCTAGTTGTCAAATATGTCCAATTTATTTATACTCCTTGTCCTTGGGCAATGATCAGTAGGACGAGCAAGTACTCAAGAAATCTCTTCAAAGTTAGCAGTGACCAATGCTTTCAGTGTACTGAGCTACATCTAGTGGGATTAAGATACAGAATAGCATCTCCAATGGTAACAAGATACTTGCATGTAACAACTGAGAACACTCCAGGTTTCTCCTCCAGCTCCATGTCACTTTGGCAATCAAACCTTTACCTGCCTGGGTCCTGAATTCTGGAATTCCCTCCCTTCAGTTCCCCACCTCACCTTCCTTCTGATGTTCACTAAAGGAAAACTCTTTGGTCAAGCTTCGATCACCTGTCCTATTATTTCCTTATGTGTCTTAGTGTGAAATTAAGTCTTATTCACCCTGCGTTGAAATGCCTTTGGAAATTTCACTGTGTTCAAGGTGCTATCTGAACACAAGTCTTTGTTGCTGTCTGAAAAGAACTGCATTGAATCAGGAGTTGATGTCAATCACTGTTGAATCTGGAGTCTATGTAGTATCCCTACAGTGTGGAAGCAGGCCTTTTGGTCCAACAAGTCCACACTGACCCCTGCAGCATCCCAACCAGACCCATCCTCTTATCACCCACACACCCCTGAACACTACAGGCAATTTAGCATGGCCGATCCACCTAGCCTGCACATCTTTGGACTGTGGGAGGAAACCGGAGGAAACCCACGCAGACATGGGGAGAATATGCAAACTCCACACAGACAGCCGATCAAGGCTGGAATCAAAGCTGGGTCCCTGGAGCTGAGAGGCTGCAGTGCAAACCACCGAGCCACCCCTTTCCAGCATATAGACCAATGCTGAAGTCTATGTGCTGGAAAGCTTGTGGATGAACGCTTGAGGCCTGCTGCCAATTTTTCTGAAGAAGGGTCCCAATGCGAAACTTTCAGCTTTCCTGCTCCTCTGATGCTGCCTGGCCTGCTGTGTTCATCCAGCTCCGCACTGTGTTGTCTCTGACTCCAGCATCTGCAGCTCTTACTACCTCTACTGCTACACAGCTGTCCGAGGCTTTACACAATGTCATCTGTCTAGGTGTAACTCAACATGGAGTCAGGGGATTCTTGTAGAAACGTAGGGGTTAGGGAAAGGCTCAGGGAGGTGTGGCGTCACCTAACTTTCACCTCCAGGTGCACTGAGAGGAAAAGCAGCCTCCTTACCGTGACACTGGAATCTTTTGGCTGGAGTGGTTAAGAGGAGCTTGCCCTCCATGTCTCCTGGTCCAGCACAGCGGGCAATGCCAGGCTCTTTATACCCAGTTTTGACCCAGTCTGAAAGCCAGAGAAGATTGCAATCACAGTAGAGGGGGTTAGCTCCAATGGCACTACAAGAGAAAGAGGAAGAATGGAATTCAGGTAATGTTATACTCCATCTTATAACTCTAAATTAGTTACAGCATACCGCTTTCTGTTAGCATCAGTTATAGTGCAATGGATAGCACTCTCACTCAGTCAGAAGGTTGTATGTCCAAATTTCACACTGACGGTGAGATTCCCAGTGCGATGTTAAGACAGTGGTGCGCCCTTGGAAGTGATGTCAAATTGTTGTAATGGAAGTTGAGGATCCCGCGACACTATGAGAAAGGCAACTCTCTGAAGTTTCTTTCTCCCTCAGTACTGCCAGAAATAGCTAAGCAGCTTTCCCTCGTGGAAGCTTGTGGGATTGTGCTCTGTGCAAAATTCCTGTCCGTTCAGTCAGTGAACTTTGAAAAGTAACTCAACGTATGTGAAGTGCTTTTGGGGAAGTTAAAGTAAAAGGTTATGTTAAGCTTTTTCTCAAGTACAAAAGGGAACGTGTTCAGTGTCACTGAACTCCGTCCCTAATAGCATTGTGGGTCTACCTACAAAACACAGACTGCAGCGATTCGAGAAGGCAGCTCACCCCCACCTTCTCAACTATTAATGGACAATAAATGCTGGCCCAGCCTGCAACACCCACTTCCTACCAATGAATAACAAAAATGTTCTAAGAGCATTAAAAAGACTCATATTTGACTATTGCCCTTCAGAGCCTCAGGATGTCCTGCCTTTAAGCCAGTGATGAGCTGTTCAAATGGGGAAACTTGTTGCTTGAATCTAAAATCTATAGGTTTAAAAAAAAACTCATTCCAGTGATATGTAGGTCCATGTTCTAGTGCAGTACTGAGGGGGTGGTGCCTTGCCAAAGGTGCCATGTTTCAAATGAGATGCTCAACTGATGCCACCAATTGTTCTGCAGGGAGGATGAGAATGATTCCATGACCCTCCTTTGAAGAAGAGCAGGAGAGGTCTCCCTGATGCTCTGGCTAATACCTGTCCAACAACTGAACAGAATCACAGAACTGTTACAGCACAGAAAGAGGCTATTCAGCCCATCGCACCTGTACCTGCTCGCTGAATGAGCAACACACTTAGCACCAATCTCCAGCCTTCTCCCCACAACACTGCTAGTTATTCCTTTTCAAATAAGAGTATGAATACTCTTTAGAAAGCCTTAATTGAACCTGGCTCTGTCACACTCTCAGGCAGTGAACTCCAGACCCAAACCATTAGATGCGTGAAGAAATCTTTTCCTCACTTCACATTTCGTTCTTTTTCCAATCACTTGAAATCTGTGCTCCTCATTCATGACCATTTTGCAAACAGGAAGAGTTTTTCACTTTCTCCTCTGTCCAGACCCATTATGATTCGATACACCGTGAACATCATTGAAAACAGATTATCTGGTCCTTATCTGGATCTTGTTATATGCAAATAGACTGCTGCAATTCCCACACTACAACACTTCAAAAAGTACTTCATTGGCTGTGAAGCACTTCAAGGTGAGGAGGCAGCTATATAAGCGCATTGTTGTGGTGTGTTTCTGGATTCCAGTCATGAGCCATACTGTTATTAGTGGAAACTCAGAAGTGCTTCATGGTTGGCCCTGGGTTTACCTTCATCTGACACCCATTTAATTCTCCTGGAATTAGACAAGAGAAGACCGCAGCCTCATGGTAATGTCAATCTACAGGCAGACCCTGGGTTTTGAATAGGTTCCATTCTTGAGTCCACTCACAAGTCAGATCACAATGCAGGGTAATAGCAAATAGCCCCCATTCATAAGTACAGGAAACTTGCATCTGTCGAACCTTCAAAATTACTATTAATATACCCCTATATCGGATCACATTCAATAGTACAAGTCTTTTAAGTCAGACACTCATAATGTATTTGTAATGGAGGCAAATGCTCAAGTCAACAGATTCAAATCCCACTGTAGCTGGTGCCATTTAAAAATTAATGAACTAATTAAAAATCCAAAACCAGTCCAACCTGTCTCTGCCTCCCTAACCGGTTCTTCCTCTCACCCATCCCTTCCTCCCACCCCAAGCCGCACCCCCAGCTACCTACTAACCTCACCCCACCTCCTTGACCTGTCCGTCTTCCCTGGACTGACCTATCCCCTCCCTACCTCCCCACCTACACTCTCTCCACCTATCTTCTTTACTCTCCATCTTCGGTCCGCCTCCCCCTCTCTCCCTATTTATTCCAGTTCCCTCCCCCCATCCCCCTCTCTGATGAAGGGTCTAGGCCCGAAACGTCAGCTTTTGTGCTCCTGAGATGCTGCTTGGCCTGCCGTGTTCATCCAGCCTCACATTTTATTATCTTATAATTAAAAACCTATCTGGTTCACTGTGCCCTTTGAGGATTTCACTCTGCTGCCCTGTGACCCCAGACTCACAGCAATATGGGGAACTGTAATTGCTCTCAAAGGGCAATTGGTGATGGGTAACAAAGGCTGGCATCATTAGCCACACCCACGTTCTGTGAATGAATTAAAAAACATTGTCTGGAGTGAGGGAATTAGCACTAATGGGACCCTCCCCCATTCCACATCCACACCCTCCCAGAACTAGACCCACACCCTACCCCAGACCCGGACCCACACCCTCCCCAGGCCCACACCCTCCCAGAACTAGACCCACACCCTCCCCAGACCCACAGCCTCCCCCAAACCCGGACCCACACACTCCCCCAGACCCAGAGCCTCCCCCAGACCCACACCTTCCCCCAGACCTGGACCCACACACTCCCCCAGACCCATACTCCCCCCCCAGACCTGGACCCACACGCTCCCCCAGACCCACATCCTTACCCCGATCAAGACCCACACCCTCACCCAGACCCAGACACACTCCTTCCACCAGAACCAAACTCTCCCCCAGACCCAGACCCACACCCTTCCCCAGACACGGACCCACACACACACATGCACACAAACCCACACACAAGTAGGACCATGGTTCCACACACACATATGTACACAGACTCTCACACATTATCTCCTCTCTCTCTCTGTGTCTCTTTCTCTCTCTCTCTCTCTCTCACACACACACACACACACACACTCTCCCTCTGTCTCTTTCTCACACACAAACACACTCACTCTTCTCTCTCTCTCTTCCTGTCTCTCTCTCTCTGTCTCTTTCTCTCACATACACACATGCACTCTCTCTCTCTCTCTCTCTGTTTCTGTCTCCAAGATGACCCAACACTAACACCAGAGCATCAACAGCTGCCTGGAGCAAGGTCAGTTTGTGATATAGGTCAGAGATCTGGCAGTTCCTGCTCTATCTCACATAGATCTTTGCATAGACAGGTGTAAAGAAGCTTTAGGGAACCAGTGACCTATGTTTAATCTGCATTATCAAATGAACATTTCTTTCACTTACAGATGTGATAAAGAGGCCACATCAGCAAAGATTCCCTTAGGAAGTGTAGAGATGTTATTCCCATGTAGTGACCTGTGTGGGAAAAGGCAGAAGAAGAGATATTGGTGCCATAATGAATGATAGAGTGATAGAGTCATACAGCATGGAAACAGACCGTTCGGTCCAACTAGTCTCTGCTGACCATGTTCCCGAATCAAACTAGTCCCACTTGCCTGCATTCGGACACATCCCTCCAAATCTTTCCTATTCATATATTTATTGAAATATCTTTTAAATGTTGTAACTGTACTGTATCCATCACTTCCTCTGGCAGTTTATACCATGCATAAACCATTCTCTGTGTAAAGAAATTCCCCTCAAGTCCTTTTTAAATGTTTCTCCTCTCACCTTATAAATATGCCCCTAGTTTTGAACTGTCCCAACCTAGGGAAAAGGCATTTGCTATTCATCTTATTTATGTCCCTCATGATTTTATAAACCTCTGCAAGGTCACACCTCAACCTCCTCGGCTTCAGTGAAAAAACCCGACCCTATCCAACCATTCCTTACAACGCAAACCCTCCATTCCAGGGAACATCCTGGTAAATTGTTTCGGAATACTATTCTTGCCGCAGCAGGGAGACCAGACTTGCACGCAGTGCTCCAGAAGACGCCTCACCAATGTGCTCTACAACCTCAACATGACGTCCCAACTCTGATACTCAAAAGGTCTGAGCAGTGCAGACAAATGTGCTAAATGCATCCTTAACCACCCTGTCTACGTGTGACACAAGTTTCAAGGAATTATGTGCCTGAACCCCTGGATCATTCTGTTTGTCAACTCTCCCCAGGGCTTTACCATTAATCGTACAAGTCCTGCACTTATTTGTTTTACCAAAATGGAACACCTCACATTTATCCAAATTAAACTTCATCTGCTACTCCTCAGCCCATTGACCCATTTGATTAAGATCTCTTTGTAATGTTAGATAACCTTTTTCAACTGTCCACTTTACCACCAATTTTGGTGTCATCTGCAAACTTACTAACTACGTCTCCTATATTCTCATCCAAATAATATATATAAACATAAACAAAATTGCACCTGGCACCAATTACCTGTGGAACACTGCAGGTCACAGGCCTCCTGTCCAAAAAACAACCCTCTACCATCACCCACTGTCTCCTACCATCAACCAATTTTGTATCCAATTGGCAAGCTCTCCCTGAATCCCTTGTGATCTATCTTTATTACCCTTTGGAAGCTTGTCAAAGGCTTTACTAAAGTCCATGTAAACACCATCTACAGCTCTGCCCTCATCATTTTTTTTGGTTACTTCCTCAAAAAACTCAATCAAGTTTGTGAGGCATGATTTCCCACACTCAAAGCCATACTGACTATTTCTGATCAGTCCTTACCTCTCCAACTGCATGTAAATCCTATCTTTCAGAATCACTTCCAACAATTAACCCATCACTGATGTCAGGCTCATAGGTCTATAGTTCTCCTTACATCTTCTCTTAAATAAAGGCGCAATATTAGCCACCCTCCAGTCCTCCAGCACTTCACCTATTGTTATAGATGATACAAATATTTCTGCTAGTAGCTTGTATGTATATTAGAACGTGTACTAAGCATTCAATAGACCAGATGACACAAACATGACTATAGTTTAAATATAGAATTTCAATAGAGTTCAACCCCCTTCCCATTCACCCCCAATGTACAGAATCCCAATAGGTCAAACACCTTCCCATTCAATACCAATGGATCGATCCCCTACCCATTCAATCCCAGTGTGTGGAATTCCAATGAATCAAAACCTCTTCCCAGTCACTACCAGTGTACACAATCCCAATAGGCCAAAGTGTTCCCCAATCCATTTAAGCGTACAGAATTCTAATGGATCAAACCCCTTCTTGGTGATTCCCAGTATACCAAACCTTTTCACATTCAATGCTCCAAGGGTTGGTGTGGACTTGTTAGGCCGAAGAGCCTGTTTCCACACTGTAGGGATTCTACGATCTATGATTCTATTCTATGATCAATGCAATATACAGAATGGGTTAAGTTCTTCCCAATCATTCCACTAAGAGCAAACACATAAACATAATTCGTTGAGCACAATATTGGTGTAAGATTTTAAGAAAGAATACAAATGCATTGAAAAATTTTCAGAAAAGGTTTACCAATCTATGGAATGGGAAGGTTTTCTGATGATGACATGTTGGAGACACTAGACTTGTATCTCTGGACCTTCAAACAGTAAGAGGTAACTTGATTGAAACATCTAACACCCTGAGGGGCCTTGACAGGGCAGATGTGGAAAGGATGTTTCCTCGTTTGGGAGAATCTAGAACTCAGCGTCATTGTTTAAAAATAAGGTGTCTTTGTCCATTTAGACAAAGATCAGGCAACATTTTTTTTCTCTCTCACAGAGTTTTCGGAACCCTCTTCCTCAAAAAGAAGTGGGGGCAGAGTCTTTGAACAGAGCTAGGTCAATTCTGGATAAGGAAGGGGGTGAAAGGTTATCAGGGGTATGTGGGAATTTGGAGGAATCATATTAGCCACAATCTTATTGAGTGGTGGGGCAGCTTGAAGGAGCTGGGTTGCCTACCTATTCTCCTAATTCGTATATTTGTGTCTCCTCCCTCTACTGGATCCTGCAAAAACTGTTTATCCGCCAGCACAGAGTGGATCTCACATAGACCTGTTCCCCTGCTGCTGTCACTGCCTCCAGCCTCGCAATCCTCCAAAACCTCAGGGCTACCTCAAGTTGGGTCCTCTAGCGTATCCCACCATCCCACCAAGTGGTGTCCTTGTAATCAGCTGCCAAGGCCCCTAAGTTCTAGAATTCCCCACTTCCTCCTCCTTGAAGATTCCCCTTAAAAATCTATCTCCTTGGCCAATCTTTTAGTCACCTGCCTTAGAAGCACAGCACAAGTTTACACTGTCTAGTTTGTTTATAATTTTACATGTTTCTATGAGATACTTCCCTCATTCTTCTAAACTGTAATGAACATAATCCTAACCCATCCAGTCTCTCTTTGTACATCAGTCCTGTCCCCCCATGAATCGGTGTCAAAAGTCTTTTAAAACACTTGCAATTAAATGCTGTCTGATTATGCGAAAGATGTTTTTCTCCTTGCGTACTTATTTACTGTTTGTCGTTGGACTTATTATTGAATCTCTTATCTGCACGACCTGTAGCATTGGACTCCTCGATAGTGAGAATGAAATCTCTACATCTCGCCTATCAAGCTCATTCATCATTTTAAAGAACTCCACAAGGTCAGCACAATGCCCAGTGTTCAACCTATCCCAATAGTTATAGCTTCAATTCTGTGTAAGACTTAGCGCTTTCTCTAGCATTTCCACGTCCATTTATAGGTGAGGCTTGGTCTGCATTAAAATGTCAAATTAACAGACTGTGCTTCAATGTCTCTGAGTCAGTATCTTACTCAGCGAGAGATGACTGCTGTAATTAGTAAACTCTCTACTGCCAGGAGCTCTCAGCAGGTTGTCAGGTGACACTGTTCCTGAGTGTTAATGAAAGCACTGGGCTGTTAAATAATGTGCCAGTTTATGGCTGAATTGGGATCTGGACTGTGGAAACTGTTCTCTGAACAGCAGGGCAGTACACAGCAGACAGGGTAAGGGAATCTCTGCAAAAAGGTACAAAAACAAGGAAGGCCAAACAAAATGAAATGCCCATGCTCTTCCCAAAGTTTCTTTTTTATTGTTGTCTGAAGAAAAAATGTTCAATCCTACGCTATGTCCCTTCATGACACAAATGAAGAGGCATCTGAAACGATGTGTATTCAATGATGGTGATGGACTAACAGTGAACGAGAGATACTGAAAGGCAGATAGATGGTGAGAAAATGATGGACAGCACGGTGGGTCAGTAGAGGGCACTGCAGCCTCACAGCGCCAGGGTTTGATTCCAGCCTCGGGCGACTGCCTGGGGGGAGTTCGCACGTTCTCCACGTGACTGCCTGGGTTTCCTCTGGGTGCTCCGGTTTCCTCCCGCAGTCCAAAGATGTGCAGGTTAGGTGGATTGGCCATGCTAAATTGCCCAGAGTACCCAGGCGTCTGCAGGCTTGATTGGGTTAGCCATGGGAAATGCAGGGTTACAGGGATTGGGTGGGTCCGGATGGGATGCTCTCTGGAGGGTTGGTGTGGACTTGTTGGGCTGAATGACCCGTTTCCACGCTGCAGGGATTCTACGATTTTATGAGGAGGCAAAGAGAAAGTGAGATTGACAGGGAAAGAGACACACAGGGAGAATTGTGTACACTTACTCTGAGACCCAGTGTTCTAGTCTCCCTGTTTAGAGAAAACATGTCGTCCTCCCACCCCAAGCCGCACCTCCATCTCCTACCTACTAACCTCATCCCACCTCCTTGACCTGTCCGTCTTCCCTGGACTGACCTATCCCCTCCCTACCTCCCCACCTATACTCTCCTCTCCACCTATCTTCTTCTCTCTCCATCTTCGGTCCGCCTCCCCCTCTCTCCCTATTTATTCCAGAACCCTCACCCCATCCCCCTCTCTGATGAAGGGTCTAGGCCCAAAACGTCAGCTTTTGTGCTCCTGAGATGCTGCTGGGCCTGCTGTGTTCATCCAGCCTCACATTTTATTATCTCACAGTCTTGACCCTGCTAAGTCCATCACAAATTTTACTTTTCAATTTAACACATTATGTTTCAATGACATTACTTCTCATTCTTTGAAATTCCAAAGACAACAATCCCAGGGCATAAAATAATCTTCTCATCCCAGGGATCAATGTCATGAATATTCATTGCACTCTATGGAAAATCCTTCCTGAAGTAAGGGGACCAGAGCTGTACACAATGCTCCAGATGTGATCTTACTAATGCCCTGTGTAACAGTCGTTAGGACTTCTTTATTCTGATACTCTAATCCCTTTGAGCTAAAAGTGAACATACCATTGCTTTTCCTAATTGCTTGCCTCATGTGCAATGTTAGTTTCCCGTTATAAATGTACAATGACATCCCTGGTTCTATGAATGCCAACAATTCTCAGTCTCTCAACATTTAAAATAATATTCTGCTTTTCTTGTTTTCTTTCCAAAATAGATGATTTCTATTTTCTTGATAAGGCACTTAAGTGTCTATATCTTTCTGCAGCCTCTGTGTCCTCTTCACAGCTGAGCTTCCGGCCTAACTTCGCCTTATCAGCAAACCTGGATGTATTCCTCAATTATAGATCGATTATAGATTGTAAATAGCTTTGGCCAGATCATTAACCCTTAGACGCTTCATTAGTAATGCAGTGGCACTGTCACTAGACTATAATCAGAGGTTTGCTCATGTTCTGGGGAAATGGCTTAAAATCCCAGCATAGCTGCTGTTGAATTGTAAAACTCAACTCATAAGTGATATTTGGAATTGAAAGCTAGTTTCGGTAATTGTGTCATGAAACTATCATCAATTGTTGTAAAAAAATCATTTTGTTTACTACTTCCTTTTAGGCAAGTAAATCAACTGTTGTTACCTACATAACAAAGTGTGGGGCTGGATGAACACAGCAGGCCCAGCAGCATCTCAGGAGCACAAAAGCTGACGTTTCAGGCCTAGACCCTTCATCAGAGAGGGGAATGGGGTGAGGGTTCTGGAATAAATAGGGAGAAAGGGGGAGGCGGACCGAAGGTGAAGAGAAAAGAAGATAGGTGGAGAGGAGAGTATAGGTCGGGAGGTAGGGAGGGGATAGGTCAGTCCAGGGAAGACGGACAGGTCAAGGAGGTGGGATGAGGTTAGTAGGTAGGAAATGGAGGTGTGGCTTGAGGTGGGAGGAAGGGATGGGTGAGAGGAAGGACAGGTTAGGGAGGCAGAGACAGGCTGGGCTGGTTTTGGGATGCAGTGGGGGGAGGGGTCGAGCTGGGCTGGTTTTGTGATGCAGTGGAGAAAGGGGAGATTTTGAAGCTTGTGAAGTCCACATTGATACCATTGGGCTGCAGGGTTCCCAAGCGGAATATGAGTTGCTGTTCCTGCAACCTTCAGGTGGCATCATTGTGGCAATGCAGGAGGCCCATGATGGACATGTCGTCTGAGGAATGGGAGGGGGAGTTAAAATGGTTTGCGACTGGGAGGTGCAGTTGTTTGTTGCGAACCAAGCAGAAGTGTTCTGCAAAGCGGTCCACAAGCCTCCGCTTGGTTTCCCCAATGTAGAGGAAGCCACACCAGGTACAATGGATACAATACACCACATTGGCAGATGTGCAGGTGAACCTCTGCTTAATATGGAAAGTCATCTTGGGGCCTGGGATGGGGGTGAGGGAGGAGGTGTGGGGGCAAGTGTAGCACTTCCTGCTGTTGCAGGGGAAGGTGCCGGGTGTGGTGGGGTTGGAGGGCAGTGTGGAGCGAACAAGGGAGTCACGGAGAGAGTGGTCTCTCCAGAAAGCAGACAAGGGTGGGGATGGAAAAATGTCTTGGGTGGTGGGGTCGGATTGTAGATGGCGGAAGTGTCGGAGGATGATGCGTTGTATCCGGAGGTTGGTGGGGTGGTGAGAGAGAACGAGGGGGATCCTCTTTGGGCGGTTGTGGCGGGGGCGGCGTGTGAGGGATGTGTTGCGGGAAATGCGGGAGACGCGGTCAAGGGAGATCTCGACCACTGTGGGGGGAAAGTTGCGGTCCTGGAAGAACTTGGACATCTGGGATGTGCGGGAGTGGAATGCCTCATCCTGGGAGCAGATGCGGGGGAGGCGGAGGAATTGGGAATAGGGGATGGAATTTTTGCAGGAGGGTGGGTGGGAGGAGGTGTATTCTAGGTAGCTATGGGAGTCAGTGGGCTTGAAATGGACATCAGTTACAAGCTGGTTGCCTGAGATGGAGACTGAGAGGTCCAGGAAGGTGAGGGATGTGCTGGAGATGGCCCAGGTAACTGAAGGTTGGGGTGGAAGGTGTTGGTGAAGTGGATGAACTGTTCGAGTTCCTCTGGGGAGCAAGAGGCAGCGCCGATACAGTCATCAATGTTAGGGGAGAAGAGGTGGGGTTTGGGGCCTGTGTAGGTGCGGAAGAGGGACTGTTCCATGTGACCTACAAAGAGGCAGGCATAGCTGGGGCCCATGCGGGTGCCCATGGCCACCCACTTCGTCTGTAGGAAGTGGGAGGAATCGAAAGAGAAGTTGTTGAGGGTGAGGACGAGTTCGGCTAGGCGGATGAGGGTGTCGGTGGAGGGGGACTGGTCGGACCTGCGGGACAGGAAGAAGCGGAGGGCCTTGAGGCCATCTGCATGTGGAATACAGGTGTATAGGGACTGGACGTCCATGGTGAAAATGAGGTGTTGGGGGCCAGGGAATTGTAAGTCCTGGAGGAGGTGGAGGGTGTGGGTGGTGTCACGGACGTAGGTAGGGAGTTCCTGGACCAAAGGGGAGAAAATGGAGTCCAGATGGGTGGAGACGAGTTCTGTGGGGCAGGAACAGGCTGAGACAATGGATCGAAAATTCCACCCCCTATTCCCAATTCCTCCTCCTCCGCCGCATCTGCTCCCACAATGAGGCATTCCACTCCCGCACATCCCAGAAGTCCAAGTTCTTCAAGGACTGCAACATTCCCCCCACAGTGGTCGAGAAAACCCTTGACCGCGTCTCCCGCATTTCCCGCAACACATCCCTCACACCTCGCCCCCGCCACAACCGCCCAAAGAGGATCTCCCTCATTCTCACACACCACCCCATCAACCTCCGACACTTCTGCCATCTTTAATCCGACCCCACCACCCAAGGAATTTTTCCATCCCCACCCTTGTCTGCTTTCCGGAGAGACCACTCTCTCCGTGACTCCCTTGTTTGCTCCACACTGCCCTCCAACCCCACCACACCCGGCACCTTCCCCTGCAACCGCAGGAAATGCTACACTTGCCCCCACACCTCCTCCCTCACCCCTATCCCAGGCCTCAAGATGACTTTCCATATTAAGCAGAGGTTCACCTGCAAATCTGCCAATGTGGTATACTGCATCCACTGTACCCGGCGTGGCATCCTCTACATTGGGGAAACCAAGCGGAGGCTTGTGGACCGCTTTGCAGAACACCTCTGCTCGGTTCGCAACAAACAACTGCACCTCCCAGTCGCAAACCATTTTAACTCACCCTCCCATTCCTCAGACGACATGTCCATCATGGGCCTCCTGCAGTGCCACAATGATGCCACCCGAAGGTTGCAGGAACAGCAACTCATATTCCGCTTGGGAACCCTGCAGCCCAATGGTATCAATGTGGACTTCACAAGCTTCAAAATCTCCCCTTTCTCCACTGCATCACAAAACCAGCCCAGCTCGACCCCTCCCCCCACTGCATCCCAAAACCAGTCCCGCCTGTCTCTGCCTCCCTAACCTGTTCTTCCTCTCACCCATCCCTTCCTCCCACCCCAAGCCACACGTCCATCTCCTACCTACTAACCTCATCCCGCCTCCTTGACCTGTCCGTCTTCCCTGGTCTGACCTATCCCCTCCCTACCTCCCCATCTATACTCTCCTCTCCACCTATCTTCTTTTCTCTCCATCTTCAGTCTGCCTCCCCCTCTCTCCCTATTTATTCCAGAACCCTCACCCCATCCCCCTCTCTGATGAAGGGTCTAGGCCCAAAACGTCAGCTTTTGTGCTCCTGAGATGCTGCTTGGCCTGCTGTGTTCATCCAGCCTCACATTTTATTATCTTGGATTGTCCAGCGTCTGCAGTTCCCATTATCACTTTCTTCACCAGCCTGTTTACCAGTGACTCCAGTCGATTTATAAAACACAGTCTGCCTTTCATAAATCCATGTGGCTTGGCCAAATCATAAACAGTTTTACTTAATTTCCTAATATCATATCTTTATTCATAGCTTTCAACATTCATTGTTTGTATTACATCAAATGAATTGCCTCGTGTTTCTCTCATCTTAAGTAGTGAGTTGGATAACTGAATTTAATTATTAATTAATTATAAAAACAATTGAATAATAGGAGAAAGGCAACGTCAAGATGAGAGAAAGCATAAAGACTAGAAAGAGAAGGCGATTGACAGAGAAACTGTTTGGAGAAATGTAACTGTACTTAAAATACTGGCTGTACACTTCATATACAACGTCTAAGTTTGCCGAGAGTTCCTTTGTATGCAGACTGTGGCAGCCATTATACATGTGGTACAACTGATAATGAACAAATTGTCAGAGAGCTGTAAGAGAGCTCGTTACTGAAACAAATAACATGGAGGGAGTAAGAAGAAACAGCAGACAGCAACTGTGAATTATTGCACAGTCATAACCGATGTGCATTTTTCACTTGCTGCTGTGGAACTAAAAGGAGGTATGGGACGGAATCAGATTTTTTAACCTCCAAATGCAGCACCAATAAATAGTTACAGATTTAAATTTTTAAAACTGAGCAAATCAGAATGGGAAACTTACAGTCATGCAGAGGAAGGAGTGCTACAAGTCATAAGTCAGCCTAGATTCCACTGGGGATCAGAAACGGCAGAAAGGAGGCCAGGCATTGAAAACTCTATATTAAATGTTAGTTCTCAGTAATATGTTTTCAACAGGGTTCAAGGAGGTGGGGGCTTGGGGGGAGAATATTGATCAGTCTGTGACCACACTGATACATCAAGCTGATATCTGAGAGTGCATAGAACATAGAACAATGCAGCACAGAACAGGCCCTTCGGCCCTTGATGTTGCGCCGACCTGTGAACTAATCTAAGCCCCTCCCCCATGCTATCCCATCATCATCCATATGCTTATCCAAGGACTGTTTAAATGCCCCTAATGTGGCTGAGTTAACTACATTGGCAGGCAGGCCGCTCCACGCCCTTACCACTTTCTGAGTAAAGAACCTGCCTCTGATGTCTGTCTTAAATCTATCACCCCGCAATTTGTAGCTATGCCCCATAGAACATATGAATGTGTGAACGGGAGTGGTAGACAGGACAGACTAAGACTGGACTCAGCAATGTGACTAGCTGCCCAGGGTTTTTGGCAGGAGAACAAGGGACAGACAGAGGTTCAGGCCTTTTCTGAACTATATTTCAGTAGCAATCTGGAGCAAATAAACATTACTTGCGACACTGATTTAGAAATTAGTATGAATAAAAAAAAACTGCTTTTTAGAGATACTCCCTTGCCATTCTCCCTTCAGGCTCTGATCTGCTGTCACTGCCCATCCTCCAGGTCACTCAAAGTCAGCTACACTACATGAAGGTGATTGTGTTTTAGACAGGCAATTAGTTACCATCACATCCTTCCCACCACAGCAGGACAGGCTGATACTCAGATATAGGCAGCTCTGGTTGGTATTCATACACAAAGGCTACACATGGCTCCTCGGTAATTTGCTGCTCCAAATCCTCCTCTGTTCATTTATTTTCACATTCTGACTATCCTCCCTTCCCCCACCAAGGCACAGCCTGTTGTTTCAGATGGAGCGACTCTTGAGTACAAAGCCACCAATTCCCTTATTTGCTGCTCTCCGATGTATTTCTGCCCCCTTTCATTTCCTGTCCCTGAGCCTTCGTGTGACATTAACAACAACATGCATTTACATAGCAACTGTAACATAGTAAAACATCCCAAATTTCTTCCCAGGAGATTCCCAGACAAACCTGACACAGAGTCAGAAAGAAGGCTACAAGACATATGAACACAAGCTTGGGCAAAGGCAGGATTTTAAGGTGATTCTTAAAGAAGGAAAGAGAGGCTTAGGGAGAAAATGCCAGAGATTGGGGTTCAGGCACAGTTGCCAATGCTCCTGCACTTGAAGTTGGGAATATTTAAGGGGCCAGGAGAAGGGGAGCACAGAGATTTTGAAGGGTTTTATGGCTGGTCGTGATTACATAGTTAGGGAAGGTGAGGAAATGGAGAGATTTGGGGTGGCACGGTGGCTCAGTGATTAGCGCTGCTGCCTCACTGCGCCAGGGACCTGGGTTCAATTCCATCCTCTGTGTTGAGTTTGCACATTCTCCCTGTGTCTGCGTGGGCTTTCTCTGGGTGCTCCGGTTCCCTCCCACAGTGCAAAGATGTGCAGGCTAGGTGGGTTGGCCATGCTAAATTGCCCGTAGTGTCTGGGGATGTTTAGGTTAGGCGGGTTAGACAAGGGAAATACTGGGTCTGGGTGAGGTGCTGTTTGGAGGGGTGGTGTGGGCTTGTTGGGCCGAATGGCCTGTTTCCACACTGTGGGGGATTCTCTGAAATGAAATGTGAAAATAGGGATGAGAACGTTTAAGGAGATACTGGCCAGCGCACTGGTTAATTTAGTGCCAAGTTAGACACACATCAGTCCAGGGCTGAATGGCAATTTTAGCAACTCACCTCATGTTGAAGTCATAGTGTTGCAATGCAGTGTGGCCAATGCTCACTGGGAAGCCAGTTCACAGGGAATAGTGTATTGTTACTGTTGGTTATTGTCAGTGTACTATTTGTCATCAGGAGTCCAATCAGCCCCTAGAGACCAGACCTGATCACAAAATGCACCCAACTGGTGGTTACTGTGTGGAAAAGATGTTGAGTATTTTCCAAACAGGACTTACAGGAGCCGGAGAGAGCGAAGACCCTGGAACGCTGAGGCAGGGATACATCGTAAGGAATTGTAACTGAGAATCCTGGGAAAATAAAAAGCAGGGAAAGAGAATGGAGCAGTTAGATGCGGCCAAAAGCAACTGGACTTTACTGTTTCTTGCCCCATAGCCCACCTTCTGTTCCCTTCTCCAGGTTCCACGCCCTATGTTGATATCTCAGCTGTGACAGTGTGTAGCACCTGCACTTCTGAATAAGAGATGATCCCATTGACGCATTAAAACTTCTGAAAGGATTTGACAGGGTAGAATCCTCTCTTTCACTGGGTTTTTTTGAACAGCAGCAGTCAGGTCTCTGGGACAAGTCAATTAGGGCGCATCCACCAATGGAATAGACATGTAATAATTTAAAGGTGCAGCCTCACAGTTGTCAAAAATCAGACTGAACTGGACACCAACCATTGCTGTCTCGATTTACATGACCCCAAACTCTTGACCAGTGACCCCATTGGGTTTTGCGACCCTCAATTTAGTGAACCCTATTAGACAGAAAATTATGGTGTGTGTTTTCTTTAGAAAAATGACTTCATTTGTCTATCATTTCTAAAGCTATTGGAATTGGAAGGGAAGAAATGAGCTTTTCAAAGCTCCGTGAGATGAGAGGGCAGGACGCCATGTGATGCAATCTCTAGAAATACACGCAAGCAGAGTTAGTGAACCTGGGCAGAAGGTAGCAATGTATCAGTGCCATGCAGAGCTACAGGTACTCACAGGGTAGTCAGCTGACTCATGTTGATGAAAGACGTGTTGGTTAATGAACTGATCCTGTTGTTGCTCATGTCCCTGTGGTGGGAGCAATGAAATGATTAACATCAAAGATTGAAAATTGCAGCGAATACGAGATTGAATCTTGATTTTTGTCGGGGAAATGTTGGCATGTGGTCCAAATTAGGGGACCAGATTCACACCTTCTACCGGGATCATAGGCCATTAACTTCAGCAGATGATGGACAGCTGGAAATACGATGCAAAGGGACAACAAACCTGCCTGACTCAAAAGGTTGCAGGTTTGAGACCCACTGCAAACATGAAGAAATCCCTGCTCCAAGTACAGGACTGAGGGAGTGCTGCACTGCGGCGGATGTTGAATTTTAGACAAAGAGTCAAGTGAAGTCCCATCTCAGGTGGATGCCAAAGATTTCATGGCCACTATCTCAAAAAAGAACTGGGGTGTCCTGGTCAGTATTTATCACCTAATGTCACTAAAATCAGATTGTTGTCTCTGCTGTTTGTGGGAGTTTAGTGTGTGCAAATTGGATGTCACTTATAACAGTAACTACACTTCAGAACAGCACCCATTCCAATAATTGTGATCATGAACAAAGAAAATCCGAGTCTTCAGCACTCAGTATTATTTGGTATATCTACAGCTTAACCAATATTGTTTCTAGGTAAATTTGAATTATCGACCACGTAAGGATCCCATATCACTATCACCGGTAATTGTGTGTGTGTGTTTGTGTGTGTGTGTGTGTGTGTGTGTGTGTGTGTGTGTGTGTGTGTGTGTGTGTGTGTGTGTGTGTGAGCGAGAGAGAGAGAGAGAGAGAGAGATAAAGTAAGGAGGCACATTTGGCTCTCTGGATACAGAATTGGTTGTCCAATAGAAGACAGAGGGTGGTAGTAGATGGAAAGTATTCAGCCTGGAGCTCGGTAATCAGTGGTGTTCCGCAGGGATCTGTTCTGGGACCTCTGCTCTTTGTTATCCTTATGAGTGACTTGGATAAGGAAGTGGAAAGGTTGGCTAGTAAGTTTGCCGATGACATGGAGGTTGGTGGAGTTGTGGATAGTGTGGGGGCCTGTTGTATGTTGCAACAGGACATTGACAGGATACAGATCTGGGCAAAGAAGTGGCAGTTTGAATTCAACCCAGAAAAGTGTGATGTGATTAATTTTGGAAGGTCGGATTTGAATGCAGAATACAGGGTTAATGGCAGGATTCTTGGCAGTGTGGAGGAACAGAGAGATCTTAAGATCCACGTCCATAAATCCCTCAAAGTTGTGACCCAGTTGACAGGGTTGTAAAGAAAGCGTATGGTGTGTTGTCTTTCATTGGCAGGGGAATTGAGTTTAAGAGCCGCGAGGTTATTGCTGCAGCTCTATTAAACCCTGGTTAGACCACACTTGGACTATTGTGTTCAGTTCTGGTCACCTCATTAAAGGAAAGAGGTGGAAGCTTTAGAGGGTGCAGAGGAGATTAGCTAGGATGCTGCCTGGACTGGAGGGCAGGTCTTATGAGGAAAGGTTGGGGGAGCTAGGACTCTTTCCATTGGACCGAAGAATGATGAGAGGCGACTAGATAGAGGTATACAAGATGATGAGAGGCATAGGGAGAGTGGATAGCCAGAGACTTTTTCCCAGGGTGGAAATGGCTATTACGAGGAGGCATAATTTTAAGGTGATTGGTGGAAGGTATAGGGGAGATGTCAGAGGTAGGTTCTTCACACAGAGAGTGGTGGGCGTGTGGAATGCGCTGCCGGCAGTGCTAGTGGAATCAGAGACTTTTAAGCAACTCTTGGATAGGCACATAGAGGATAGAAAAATGTAGGGTATGCAGGGTAGATTGATCTTTGTAGGATAGTAGGTCAGCACAACATCGAGGGCTGAAGGGCCTATACTGTGCTGTACTGTTTTATGTTGAATGTTCTATGAGAGAGAGAGCGTGTGTGTGTCTGTGTGTCTGCCAGAGATGTGTGGGGGGCTCAGATGTCAAGTCAGGGAGCCTTCCATAGAAGAGGAGACACTGGCTGGTTCTTCAAACATGACTGCTCTGAAATACCTCTCATCGTTGCTGTAGAATGGTTTTGAATTTATCTTCCTTTGTATGAGATAGGGGGCTGGAATGGTGTGCGTGCTCACCACTTCAGGAACATGAGGGCTGAATTTCTCTCACCTTCATAAAGTGCACCCTTGTCATCAAGACCTTCATTGTGCAGGCCCTAGTTCTGAGTAAGGCTCAGGCATTATCCCCGTTTGGAAACTTGGTGACCCTTGGAGAGACAAAGATGATGTGGAGGCAGGAATGCCCCCATTCACCTCATTGCCCCTGGGAGCAGATCCATTTCTGGAGGTATTTCTTTCTGGCCCTCTGCAATGCCTGGGAGGACCCAGTATTGTACAGGGTCCTGTGGATGTGAAACAGTGTTCCTAAAATGGTTCATCATGAATAAATGGGGTCTTCCCATTTCCCAATCCACATGTTTAGGACTGTTCCCAGCAAACCATTCTGTACTATTCCCCCTGCCCCCCAATCACACCATCCTGCCCTTCCTCTATATTGGCTCTCTCTCCAGATACTTACACCAGCTGTAGATGTTTGAAAGTGTAGAGTACAGTGGGAACTGAACTGAACTGGTTACCATCCAGGTACCTGGAAGTAAAAGGAAAGAATTAGAGTTGGTGGAATTTTAGGAATGGGCTTTGCATTCAATTACAATTGCACCAATTGGCTGATCATCCATCTACTGCTAAAAACCTCCTCAATGTCTTTGTTACCTTCCCATTGGTATTCACACTAACCCCATCTTCCACTCTCCATAAATTCGAGATCCTCAAAATCTCCGCTCCAAAATCTGAACTCGCACTATTTCCCATTCACCCTTCCCCAGCGGTGATTCCTCATCTACATTTGGCACTCATTCCAGCAACCTGTTGATTATAAAACTCTCAATCTTGTATGTCAATACCAGCTCCCTCCCCATCTCCACCGCCCACAAATATTCCTGATCCCACACCCTCAAAATCCTTGCAAAATCCCAGCTCAAGCTTGCAACTGCCGGAACTTCTGCATTTCTCAAATTCTGACCCCTAATGTATCTCCAATTCCAACTGCTCCAATATTGATGATTGTATCTTCAGGTGGCTGAGGCCCTAAGCTCTGGAAACCTCTCTCTGTCCCTTTCGGACACCACGAAAACTTTCTCTCTTTGACCAAATTTTTAACCATTGGTCCCAATATTTCCTTCTTTGGCTTAATGTCAACTGTCATCTCATAGCGCACTCGTGAAGCGCATTGCAAAGTTTTATGATTATAAAGACATCACACAACTGTACGTTGTTGTTACTGAGCTGCAAGAACAGTGAAGGCAGCAGTTTAAAATTTTGCTCTGCAGTGAGCTGGACAAGTCCCAATATGTGTGGATAGCAATTAGACAGGCTCCTCTATCAAACTGTGCTGACTGTCTAATCATACCACAATTTGGGAATTTAGGAATAATATAACTGCATTTAAAGTTAATTGGCTGTGAATTACACTACACCATCGTAATATCATGAAAGTTGCTATATAAATGCAATTCCTTTATTTTTGTCTCTTTGATTCTCTCTCTATTTTTGTTCTGAGGTATGATCACTCAGTCCGCACATTGACAAATCCAGTGAAAACATAATGAATAGCTAACCCTAATAAATAGCAGCAGTAGACCACTCAGTCCCTTATGCCTGCTGCCCCATTCAAAGAGGCTATGGTTGTCCTTTAGCCTCAGCACCATTTTCCATGCTTCAATGAGGTCACCCTCTCATTTTTCCGAACTCCACAGAATACAGGCCCAATCTCCTTAATCCCTCCTCAAAGAACAGTGCCACCACTCTAGGATTCAGACTGGTGAGCCTCCCTCTGTGGCAAATATATCCTTCTTTAGGTATGGGGACCAAAACTGAATTAGTGTTCGGGTACGCTCTCACCATTGTTCTATATAACTACAGCTTATTCTTTCACTTAAAACCTCTTGTATTAAAGAGTGAACATACCATTTCACTTCCGAATCACTTGCTGGAACTGTGTGTGGGCATTCAATGATTTACGAACAAGAACACCCAGGTCCCTTTCGACATCAACACTTGAAAAACTCTCATCATTTAAGAAATACTCTGTTCTTCCAACCAAAGCGTCTAGCTTTATATTTTTCCATGATATATATTCCCTCTGCCATGTTCTCGCCCAATCATTTTATGCAGGCAGATACATCCATGTCATGCTGAGAAGGTAGTATTAAAATTTCTTTCCCAGTCAACTTATGTCTCTCTTTTTCTCTCTCACTCAGCAGTTCTCGATTGTGTGTTGCCTCAGAGTCACTGTTAGGCACTGCTGAAGATGTTGTAATTGGAAAAACACCTGATGACTGCAATAAGATCTTACCTGGAGTAAATATACTCACATTGAGGCAGTGAACACTGACTCCAATTTTCACAGCTGCTACTGGATAAAGGGCATCTTAAGAAGAAAGATTGAACAGGATGGGCCTTTACCCATCAGAAGAATGAGAGGTGACATTATTGTAACACGTAAACTCCTGAGAGGACTGGAGAGGGATGAAGGCAGGAGGATATTCCCTCTTGAGGGGAAGACTAAACGATCATAGAGTCATAGAATCCCTACTGTGCAGGCCATTCAGCCCATCGAGTCCACACTGACCCTTTGAAGAGCATCTCACCCAGAGCTACCCCATCCCCATAAGCCCACAATTCCATTGGCTAACTTCCACATCCTTGGACAGTACGGGAGATTTCCCATGGCCAATCCACCCTAACTTGCACATCTTTAGACTGTGGGAGGAAACCGGAGCACCCGGAAGCAACCTACGCAGACACGGGGAGAATGTGCAAACTCCACACAGACAGTCACCCGAGGCTGGAATCAAACCCGGCTCCCTGGTGTTGTGAGGCAGCAGTGGGAGGCTTGAATTAAGAATAAGCAGTCTTCCTATCAGGACATGCATGACGAGACATTATGTTCTCTCAGAGTCTTCAAAGTGAGGAACTCTCTACCCCAGCAGATAATGGGGGCGGCACTTTAAATTTCATCAAGCCTGAGCGATGTAGACTCGTGATGGCCAAGGGAGTCCCAGAGTAGAGGAAGCAGACAGGAGTGTGGAGCTGAGACTGCAGCCAGATCAGCTGTGAATGTACTGAGCGATGCAACAGATTCAAAGGGTTCTACAGCCTATTCCTCCCAAGCCCCTTTTCCCTCGATTCCATTTGGCCCCTTCTCACTCACAGTTCAGTCACATTCTTTGGGATGCCTTTCGGCAGAGATTTCAGGAGCTTGTTGCTGCAGCGGACAACGGTCTCCAGGCAGGTGCACTCTGCAGGGCACTGAGGACGAGGGGCGCAGCTACTCTCTTCAAAACCTGCAAAAGAAATCACAACTTTACATCACCAACATTTACGTTGTGTCTAACCCCGTGCTGTCTTTGACCTGGGAGAATTTCATGGGGACATTATAAAGGGAGCTTTATTCTGTATCTAATCCCATGCTGTCTCTGTACTGGGAGTGTTTGATGGGTACAGTGTAGAGGGATCTTTAATCTGTATCTAACTCTGTGCTGTACCCATCATGGGTGTGTTTGATGGGTAGAGTGTAGAGGGATCTTTACTCTGCATCTAACTCTGTGCTGTAAGCATCATGGGTGTGTTTGATGGGTAGAGTGTAGAGGGATCTTTACTCTGTATCTAACTCTGTGCTATACCCATCATGGGTGTGTTTGATGGGTAGAGTGTAGAGGGATCTTTACTCTGCACCTAACTCTGTGCTGTACCCATCATGAGAGTGTTTGATGGGTAGAGTGTAGAGGGATCTTTACTCTGTACCTAACTCTGCGCTGTATCTGTTCTGGGAGGCCCCTTCACTTTATTCAGAACAAAAGTTCACAGAATGAAAGTGAACAACATTCCTGGTCCAAGACTAAGGCTGGAGTTTCCCACCTTCTTCGCAACGGAAGTCCTGATGGGCCACGTCTTGCAGGGGGATCTCTCTCAGGAAGTCAGGCTTCTGGCATCGTGGGTTCCCACTGACGATTTTCCTCTTCCTCAGCCACTCTCCGAGCCATGCCAGCTGGCAGTTACAGTTAAAGGAGTTTGCAAGGAGGTTGCTGCAATCAGAGTGTTGAGGGGCAGAACACACGACACGTCAATTCACAATCTCCATGTGCAAAACACACGGTGTTACGGTTATGTCTGCTTGCGCAAGTGTATTCATATGTGTATGCAATATGTATGTGCACACGTGCGTGTACACCTGCCATCTGTGTGTGCTCGTCTCCAGCTGTGAGTTGATGTATGAGGACATGCATGTTTGTGTGCATTTCCACATTTGCTTCTCTGCGCATCATGTGTGAACATGCAAACAAATACATCATCTGCTTGGCAGTGCAGTTAATGAACAGCACTCTTCCCAGGTGAATCATTAAAAGCTTGGAATTACAGCGCATAAATTATCAATTCTGGCATCGGCTGAATCAATGGAGCTGCCTGTCATCATTGCACACCTGGTGTCTCAGCTACATTTCCTTTTATCCTGTTTTCAAATATTCCCTTTTATCAATCCCCTTTAAAATAATACTGCTGCTTCTGTAACCTGCTGTGAAGAATCAATTTCTATTCCAATGACCGTCAATATAAACAAATCACCTTCCAGGGATGATTCTGAGCTCAACTCTGAAAACTTACACTTTGTTAGTAATCTGTGTGTGTGTTTTTTTGAGGACTGCTCTCACCCTTCACAGTTCCAGATAAACAATTTCAATTTGCTTCTGACAAATCCCCCTCCCAACACTGGCTCTGATCCAGCTTCACTTTTGCCTGAGTTTGACAGAGTCCTTGTCATTAGCACAGACAAGGAAGTGGTTTTAGAAAGTGACTAAACCCCCAGGCCCAGATGAGATGTCTCCGAGGCTGCTGCGGGAGGCAAGGGAAGAGATTTCAGACTGTCTGATACACACTTTTAATTTATCGCTGGCTACGGGGGGGCAGAGAATGTAATTCAATTATTCAAGGAGGGTGGTAGGAATAAACCTGGAAACTATTGGCTGTGGTAGGGAAAATATTGGAAAAAAGAAATCTGTGATGGACGGAATGAATCTCCACTTGGAGAGGCCAATTGGAGAGGCAAGTCAGGGATAGCAAGCATGGCTTTGTCAGGGAGAGGTCTGTCCAACAAATTAGATTTTTTTTGAGATGATGACTACATGTGTAGGTGAGGGTGGTGCAGTTGATGTAGTGTGTACGGATTTCAGAAAAGCTAGTGACAAAGACTCACATGGAAAACTGGTGAAGAAGTTAAGAGCCCTTGGGATCCAGGGTCTATTGGATGCAAATTTGCTTAGTGGCAGGGAGCTGCGGGTAATGGTTGAAGCGTGTTTTTGTGACTGGAAGCCTGTGTCCAGTGGCATATCACAGCTGGGTCCTTTGCTATTTGTTGTGTACAGTAATGATCTGGATATGAATACAGGAGGTATGATCGGTAAGTTCACAGATGACATGAAAATTGGTGGTTTGATAAATGTTGAAGAGAGAAGTCTTAAATTATAGGAAATACAGACAGATCGGTCAGATGGACTGATCAGTGGCAAAAGGAATTTAATCTTGAAAAAGGTGAGGTGATGTATTTGGAGAGGATTATCAAGGCAAGGGAGTGTGTGTGAAATGGTCAGATCTGAGAAAGTATAGAAGATCAGAGGGACCCTGAAATAAACATACAGATTGCAGGAGAAACTCAGCAGGTCTGGCAGAATCTGTGGAAAGAGAAACAGAGTGAATGTTTCCAATCTGGCATGACAACTTCAGAAGACCCATGGGTACTCACAGAGTAGAGAGTGAGTGCAGGGTGTCGAAAGCAGCTGGTATGATTGTAGCAATCTGGTTGTCATAGAGTGAGAGCAGGCGCACGGCACTCAGTCCGGTGAAGCTGTCGTTGTGGATACAGCTGATGCGATTGTTCCTCAGCATCCTGCAGGAAGAAGGAACAATAAGTTGCGGAAAGAGCAGCGTCTGCTCTGGGAAGGTTATTAAAGAGACTAGATGAGCAATTACTGATCCTTGACTTAGAGCTTTCCAATGTCTAGAGGCCTGAGAGAAGGACACAGCAGGCACCTACCTCTGTTTTTGTAGCTAAATTTTCCTGAAACTTTCCACCAACCAGAAACCAGAGGCTGTCGATTGAGGACTGTCTCACCAATAAGAAGCTAGTCTGACTGGAAGACTGTCCCACTCTTACCACCTGCCCCCATAGTTGTATCAGAAGGATTTGAAAGTTGATTAACCTGTTTGGATGCATTATGAACACTTCCATAGCCATTGAGTCTTGAAGTGGGATCTGAACCCAGAGCATCTGGCTCAGAGACACGGAACACTTACCACAAGACCCCCTTGTTACAAGTAGACAATATCAGTTCACAATCTCACTAGTGAGAAACTGGGGGTGCTTGGCATTTCGGCCTCTCTGTTTCTTACTCTCTCTATTTCTCTCTCCATCTTTATGTGTCTTTCTCTGCCTGTTTTCTCAGTCTCTCTCTTTTTGTACTTGTGTGTATGTCTCACTTGGTTTCTCAAGACTTGCCTACCAACATCAGTCTCCTTCTGACCTCCAGATAAGTCTTACGGTCATTCTCTAAGTCACCGCAGAATGTAACTGCTCTGGTGGAATTAGACCATAGTTTGTATCTCCTGGCTCCTCTCCGCCTAAGATGTGCTGCCTCTGCCACGCCTTTCCTTTGTGTGTGTGTGTGTGTGTGTGTGTGTGTGTGTATTGGTGTGCGTGGAAGTATACATGTGTGGATGTGTGTGATGGTATATGTGCTGATTTGTATGTGTTCATGTATGTGTGATATTTTTGTTTGTGTGTGTGTTTAAATGTATATATATTGGTGTTTAGGCAAATATGCATGGGTATATGTAGCTGTCTGTGTCTGAAACAGTGTGTATGTATCAGCTTGTGTGAGTACATATGCATGTGTAGTGCTTTGTGTTTGTGTGTGCATATGTAAATGTGTGTGTTGGAGGGAGTAGTATGTGATTATGTGTGGGTGTGCATGTATAACAAAAATCAAATATTCTACAATTTTTAATAATGAGTAGAAGCTCTCTGGGGAAACCTAAGACATACTGGGTTACAATCTAACCGCAGGTATTGAATTCTCCTGTAATTCACTCTGAGTACCCTCATAATTATCACCAGTCCATCATGCAATCAATATTCCTTCAAGTTGCACATTACAAAATCAATACATTGCCACAGTCCCGTGTCATGTGACATCTTTAAACAACAACTGAAATGGAATTCAAAGTAACAAGATCAATGATTGATATTTCTAAAAATCACCATTGCACTGTATGTTACATTTCCAACTGCAGCCATCATTTGAAGTGTGTGCCACAGCTAGACAGGGTGGTTAAGAAGGCGTTTAACATGATTGCCCTCATAGCTCAAACCTTTAAGTATAGGAGTTGGGACGTCATGTTGAGGTTGTACAGGATGTTGGTGAGGCCTCTCCAGGACCTCTGTGTGCAGTTCTGGTCACCCTGCTATAGGAAGGATATTATTAAATTGGAGAGGGTTCGGAAAAGATTTACCAGGATGCTGCTGGGAATGGAGGGTTTGAGTTATAAAAATAGGCTGGACAGGCTGGGACGTATTTCACTGGAATGTAGGAGGCTGGGAGGTAACTTCATAGAGGTTTATACAATCAAAAAGGGCATAGATAAGGTGAATAGCAGGGGATTTCGTCCCTAGGGTGGGGAGTTCAAAACTGGGGGGCATATTTTTACGACAAGAGGAGAAAGATTTAAAAAGGACATGAGGGACAAACTTTTTACATAGAGAGTGATTTGTCTATGGAACAAACTGCAGAGGAAGAGGTGAATGAAGGTACAGTTACAACATTTAAAAAGACATTTGGATAAGTACATAAACAGGAACGATTTGGAGGGATATGGGCCAAATGCAGGCAAGGGGGATTAGTTTAGTTTGGGAACATGGGCAGCATCGACTAGTTGGACCAAAGGGTCTGTTTCCATGCTGTATGACTCTAACACGCTATGATCCATACCAAAGTCCTGTATCTAATGCATCTGCCACATTTGAGAGCATCAGCCTGGACTCCGTGGCACTCCTGTTCCACTCAAATATTCATCAAACAGACACATGACCTCAGGTTATAAGAAGATAAGTAGGAGGGGGATGTGATGGCCTCGTGGTATTATCACTGGACTGTTAATCCAGAGACACAGACAACATTCTGGGGACCTAGGTTTGATGCCACCAGGGCAGGAATTTGAATTCAATAAATATCTGGAATTAAGAATCTAATGATGACCATGAATCCATTGTCGATTGTTGGAAAGACCCATCTGGTTCACTCATGTCCTTTAGGGAAGGAAACTGCCATCCTCACCTGGTCTGGGATACATGTGACTCCAGGCCCACAGCAATGTGGTTGACTCTTAACTGCCCTGTGGGCAATTAGGGATGACCAATAAATGCTGGTCCAGCCAGTGACGCCCTCATCCCGTGAATGAATAAAGGAAGAAAAGGAGCAGGAAAAGACCATAAAACCCATTGAGCCTACTCTGTCATTCAGTAAATCATGGTTGACCTGAACCCCACTTTCCACATTGGTCATCAGAAACCTTGGCTCTGTTACCAATCAAATTTGAACCAACTCAGCCCTGATTATATTCAATGATGTAGCCCCAAATGCTTTCAGCAATAAAGGTTAACATCTCTTTAAGAGAAGAAATTCCTCCTTTTAGCAGTCTTAAATGAGAAATCCCTCATTTTCAAATTGTGTCCCCTAGTCCCAGTCTCCACTATGAGGAGAATCATTCTCTCAGCACCTAGGACACGGTGAGGTCCCAGAGGACTGGAGACTTGCTAATGTTGTCCCCTTGTTTAAAAAGGGCAGCAAGGATAATCCAGGTAATTATCGACCGGTGAGCCTGATGTCAGTGGTAGGGAAGCTACTGGAGAAGATACTGAGGGATAGGATCTATTCCCATTTGGAATAAAATGGGCTTATCAGTGATAGGCAACATGGTTTTGTACAGGGAAGGTCATGTCTTACCAACTTAATAGAATTCTTTGAGGACGTGACAAAGTTGATTGATGAGGGAAAGGCTGTAGATGTCATATACATGGACTTCAGTAAGGCGTTTGATAAGGTTCCCCATGGCAGGCTGATGGAGAAAGTGAAGTCACTGGGGTCCAGGGTGTGCTAGCTAGATGGATAAAAAACTGGCTGGGCAACAGGAGACAGAGGGTAGTAGTAGAAGGGAGTTTCTCAAATTGGACACCTGTGACCAGTGGTGTTCCACAGGGATCTGTGCTGGGACCACTGTTGTTTGTGATATATGTAAATGATCTGGAGGAAGGTGTAGGCGGTCTGATCAGCAAGTTTGCTGATGACACTAAGATTGGTGGAGTAGCTGATAGTAAAGGGGACTGTCAGAAATTACAGCAGAATACAGATAGACTGGAGAGTTGGGCAGATAAATGGCAGATGGAGTTCAATCCGGGCAAATGTGAGGTGATGCATTTTGGAAGATCAAATTCAATGGCAAACTATACAGTAAATGGAAAAGTCCTAGGGAAAATTGATGAACAGAGAGATCTGGATGTTCAGGTCCATCATTCCTTGAAGGTGACAACGCAGGTCAATAGAGTGGTCAAGAAGGCATATGGCATGCTTTCCTTCATCAGACGGGGTATTGAGTACAAGAGTTGGCAGGTCATGTTGCAGTTGTATAGGACTTTGGTTCGGCCACATTTGGAGTACTGTGTACAGTTCTGGTCGCCACATTACCAAAAGGATGTGGATACTTTGGAGAGGGCGCAGAGGAGGTTCACCAGGATGTTGCCTGGTATGGAGGGTGCTAGCAATGAAGAGAGGTTGAATAGGTTAGGATTATTTACATTAGAAAGACGGAGGGGTGACCTGATTGAGGTCTACAAAATCATGAGGGGTATAGACAGCGTGGATAGCAAGAAGCTTTTTCCCAGAGTGGGGGACTCGATTACTAGGGGTCATGAGTTCAAAGTGAGAGGAGGAAAGTTTAAGGGAGATATGCGTGGAAAGTTCTTTACATAGAGGGTGGTGGGCGCCTGGAACGCATTGCCAGCGGAGGTGGTAGACGCAGACACGTTAGTGTCTTTTAAGATATATTTGGACAGGTACATGGATGGGCAGGGAGCAAATGGACACAGACCGTTAGAAAATAGATGACAGGTTAGACAGAGGATCTTGATCGGCGCAGGCTTGGAGGGCCAAAGGGCCTGTTCCTGTGCTGTAGGTTTCTTTGTTTCTTTGTTTCTCTTTGTAGGTACACAAATGTTTCAAATTTATCTTCAATGTTTCAATAAGGTCACTCCTCATTCTTCCAAACTCCACTGACTATAGGTCCAACCTGTTCAACCTTTCCTCAATATACTTCTGACTGAGCTCAGGACAAGTCTTTCAGCAATTAGCCTCCGAGTAACCCATTAACCCTCAGTAGTAGTAGGGATAATGTTGCCTCTAAGTCACATACCATACACAGACCCAAAATTCATTGGAAATGGGCAACCAGGAATGGGCAAGAAATATCAGGCTGGTTAATAATGCCCAGACATTGAGAATGAATGAATAAACTGGTGTGTCTAATAGCAAGTAGTCTCTGAAGACCATCTATACAAAACGACAAAGCCTAGTGGCACGAAATGGAGAAGCTTAGAAACACGGAGCAGTACATTGTGCATTATACATGATAGACTTGTCACATCCTTCCACATGCTATGAGCAATGACTAGGGATAACACTTTTGCCCCTGCAGTAGGAGGTTGTGTGCTTGAGTCCCACTCCAGAGACCTGAGTGCAAAGTTCTAGGCTGACCTTCAAAGGTATTGCTGCACATAGATAGATGAATTGTAGAGAGTTGTAAAGACTTTCCTGCACAGAAAAAAGGCCCTTCAGCCCCTCACCTCTAAGTTGGTCATCTAGTATTTATTTATTCTAATTCCATTTTCCGGCTCTGTACTTTCTACCTACAGCTTTTCAAATGTTCAGCTGAGTTTTCTTACATGTTTTGAAGGTTCTGGCTTCTATCAAGCTTTCAGGCAGTGAGTTACAGATATCCATCACCATCTGAATGAAAGTAATATTTCTTCAAGTCCCAACTAAACCACTTGCTCCTCACCTTAAAACTGTGCCCTTGCTATTAAGGAGAACCATTTAACCCTGTCTACCCTATCTATGCTCCTCAGAATATTATAGACCTCAATCAGGACACCCCTCAGCCTTCTCTGCCCTAAGGAAAACAACCCCGGCCTATTTAGTCTATCTTCACAGCTGAATCTATCTGTCTTTGTGGCTGTTGGAGGTACTTTGTTTCAGATGTGTCATTAAACTCAGACCACTTCTGCACTAGTAGTTTCTAGATGCAAAAGATCCCAGGGCATTAATCATAAGAGGAGAATGGAGTTATCCCCCAATAACCTGGTCAATATTTATCACTCAATCAACATCATTTAAAAAATTTGCAGCCATTTTCACATTTATGGGATCTTGCTGTGTATAAGTTGGCCACCATCGATTCCTACATTGTAATAGAACCTACATGTTAAAAAAAACTTCAAACTGGTTTGCCATCCTAAAGGGCACTATGCAGAGGCAAGTTCTTTTACAATGGAGTTACAGTGAGAAGAGGAGAAGTCAATTCTCTCAATGGAACAAACCAGCCGGCAGGTTAAGGGCTAAGAATAACACATCTCTATTGGTCCTATTAAGGTACTTACAAAGTTCGTAATCCATCAAGCCCCCGAAACATCCCGCTTCTTATAGAATCAAGCTGATTGGCTGTAAGATGTAACTCACTGACTGAAGAGGCACCTTCAAATGTTCCATCCTCAATTTCCACAATCTTGTTATTACTGAGGTTTCTGACAATAAAACAAAAAGGGTCTTAAATCAGAGGAAGTGAAACATAAGAGCTGAGTGAGTGTTAGTATGAGTGAATACCTGTGTTAATGTGAGCTAGTGAGGAAATGAGACCTAAAAACAGAAGTTGCTGGGAAAGCTCAGCAGGTCTGGCAGCATCTGTGAAGAAATATCTGAGTTAACATTTCGGGTCTGGTGATCCTTCCTCAGAACTGATACAGACAGGTCTGTAGTGTCTGTATTAGTGTGTTTTAGTGTTTGTGGGAGTGTGTGTGTGTGTGCGTGTTGTGCGTTTTGAAGATATGAGTTGGCATCAGGTGAGAGAGTGGAAGTGTGGAGTACATCTTTTGTGAGTGTGTTGTTTTTGAGGATGTGTCTGGCAATGTAGATCAGTATGAGAGTGTATTAAAGTTACTTCCACAAAAATGTTTCATCAACCAATGCAGAGAGATGTTAATGCACACCTCTAGAGCAAGTGGGACTTGATCCTGGGTCTCCTGGCTCAGAGATTGGGGACACTATCATTACATTACATGAACCATCTGTCATACACACACTGTGAATATGAGTATTGAGATCCCTTGTCTACTGACAGCTGCTCATTGTTTATTCACCAATCAGAAACGCAATTAGCCACATCTGGATTCCCAGCTTGCCCCATATGGCAAGTGGACAGCACTGAATAGAACAGCTGGAACTGCAGCACTGAGAATTAATCAGCGATTCGCATCAAACATTTATACTTGTCTCTGTAGAGGAGAGCGAGACATTCTTCTTTTAACCAGTAAATGGCAGGAAGTCTTTCTATTTCCCTTGTCACAATGCAGCATTGAAAACAAGCCCTATCTTTGGCAATGTGATTCCCTCACTTTCCATGGCCTGTCTGTCTTCAACTATCCTGGCTCCTCAAACTCTGCAATTCCAATCCTGAACTATTTGCCTTTTTTGAAATGTCAGTGATAATAGGAGGTCATTCATTCCAGCCAGTCAAACCAGATCACAACAGATCTGCGCCTTGATTGTATTCTCTTCCTGCCCCTTCACAAACTTAACTATTTAATTTGATGATGGGGTATCAGTCCGGCTCACAATGTGGACTATTTAAGACGGCCAGAAGCTACACGAATTCATGTGCAGGGACCTGCCCCCTACAGGCAAAAGAAACATGTCCAGCCAGTGCAATGGTTTTTGAATTAAACAAACACTTGGAGGAACAATAGCTTTTTGGACATTTTCACCCAATCAGGGTCAACTTGCGACCAATCAATATCCTTTCCTCATGTATTATTATTGCTGTTTCCGTTGTAATTTGGCATTCTTGCCTCTGTCCTGATGAGTATGAGATGAAGAAAGAAAGTGTGTCTCTCTCTTCAGCAAAAATAAAATTCTATATTGTTTCAGTCTTGAAAGCTACAATTGACCAATCTTCCACACCCCCACCCCACACCAACACAGCACGCACAACATTAGGATCAGAGAATTCCACATTTTGCTCGCAGCATTTATGTAAAAATGGTTCCTGATTTTGCTTCTGAACAGTCCAGCTCTAATGTAAGATCAAATCCCTTCATCATGGGTTTCCATATCAGCAGAAGCTGTCTCTCTCTATCTGCCCTAACTAATCCCATTGTAAACATTCTCCACTCCCCCTAGCCTAGCCCTCAGCACCTTCAAGGCCTCCCCACTGTGATTAAGTTTGTCATCACCCGTCCTTAAATCTCCATCTCCCATCTGTCTATTTTATTCTCCTCTGAAAGTCTTAGGGGTGATTTTACTTTGTTCATGGTGAGAATCTGATGCTACTTCTGATTGAAATGGAATGTGACTATGGCATTAACTGAATGCAAAACGACTAAATCTATACTCTACCCAGTGGTGGAAACTCCAGCTGTTGCCACTAATGACTGCCCATCATAATCCTCCAACACTATATTCACATAGAATCCCTACAGTGTGGAAATAGGCCCTTCGGTCCAACAAGTCCACACTGACCCTCATAGCATCCCACCCAGACCCATCCCCTTATAACCTATCTAATCTGCACATCCCTGAACACTGCAGGCAATTTAAGCATGGCCAATCCACCCTAACCTGCAGGAAACCCACACTGACACAGGGAGAATGCACAAACTTCAAACAGGTAGTTGCCTGAGGGTGGAATTGAACCTGGGTTCCTGGCACTGTGAAGTAGCAGTGCTAACCACTGAGCCACCGTGCCACCTACCATAGCTCTCATATTTGATTGAGATTTTGAGAAAGTGACAAAGATGATCTGCTAAGAGTTCTGCCTTTTACTGTATCTAATCCTGCATTAGATTTTGCAAAATGCATCGCTTAGCAGTTGTCTAGTTTAAACAGCATCTGCCATTTCTCACTCAAGTCTCCAGCCTATCTGTATCCTACTATATTCCCTGTGAATCCTCCTCATTATCTGCAACTTCCCAATGTTTGTGTCATTCTCAAACTTACTAATCAAGGCACCCATATTCTCCTCCAAATAAACAATGGGGGCCTCAGCACTGATCCCTGCAGAACACCACTGATCACAGGATTTCCAGTCAGAAAAACACCCTTCCATCATTACTCTGTGGCTTCTATGACTAAACCAGTTCTGTGTCCACCTTGCCAGCTCACTATGTGACCTCACCTTTTGTGTATCAAGAAAAGATAATCTTCCAACACAGATACCTAACCCACAATCTCTACCATCTGAAAGGACAAAGGTACATGGGAACACCAGCATCTGCAAGTTCTGCTCCAAGCCACTCATTATCCTTCTTGTATAATCATTCACGTGATGAGGGCATCGCTGGCTAAGCCAGCATTTATTGCCCATCCCTAACTGCTCAGAGGTGAAGAGTCAAACACATTGCTGTGGATCTGAAGTAGGACTTGGAAAAATGACTTACATAGAAACATAGAAGATCGGAGCAGGAGGAGTCCATTTGGCCCTTCGAGCCTGCTCTGCCATTAATCACAATCATGGCTGAATGTCTAAACTCAACAGCCTAATCCTGCTTTCTCCCCATAACCTGTTCACCCCAGGTGCTATATCTAGTCTTCTCTTGAATACGTTCAATGTTCTAGCATCAGCTACTTCCTGTGGTAACGAATTCCACAGGCTCACCACTCTTCACCTTCGTCCTAAATTGTCTACCCCACGTCCTCATACTGTCACCCCTGGTTCTGGACACACCCACCATCGGGAACATCCTCCCAGCAACTACCCTGTCCAGTCCTGTTGCTGGGTCCAAATCCTGGAATTCCCTCCCTAGTGGTATTGTGGGTCTACCTATCCACATGGTCTGCAGCAGTTCATGAAGGCAGCTCACCACCACCTTCTCCAAGTTTATGAGGAACAACCAATAAATCCTGACCAAGCCAGTGGTGCCAAAATCCTGTTGACTGAATAAAAAGGTATTGCACTGAAGGAGATTGTTTGGCCTATAAAAATCTGCAGCAGCACTTTAAAAGAGCAATACAGTGAATCCCAAACCCCAACTCTTTTCACAGATTTGTTTTCTCTTTCTGATGTTGATCAATTCCTTTTTGAAAGCTATATTTGAACCTGTAATCCGAGTGCTAACCCCTTGCGACATGAAAACAATTTTCCCCGCGTTGCCTCGGATTCTCTAACTAATCACCTTAAATTGGTGCCTTCTGGAGATCAATGCCTCAAACGCTGGAGACAGTTTCTCTTAATTAATTTGTCTAGACTCTTTGCAATGTTGAATACTGCTCCCACATCTATGCCACATTTACTCTCTTTTTAGGAGAACACCCCAGCTTTTCTAGTCTGACTATATAACTAATCCTACTCCATGGAACCATCTCAGCTGATCTCTTCCTGAATCCTCTCCAAAGCGTAGGAGAAATGTCAGCTCCTGTTCTGAGTGGCAGTGAGAGTCTGCACATTCGCAAAAAGAGGGACGGAAACAAAGGAGAAAAGAAGAGAAACATCCACTCACATTTTTCTCAACTGTGGAAGCTTCCGGAACAGACCAGTGGCTTCCAAATGCGAAATCTCGTTGTTAGTCAAACGTCTGTGGAGATTGAAAAAAAATGAAATTAATTACAAAGAATAAAGTTTGCCCTTTAGCCCTGTCCTTAGACTTGGGGTAAACCGTTAACATGCTTGATGTATCAGTTAAATTATTGGTATCAGAATTGTTATCTGCTGAGTCAGAAGGTTGTGGGTTCAACTCAGACCCGAGCAAAACATCCACATTACTCCATGTTTGCCCTGGAACTACCTGTCAAAACCTTTGAGAATGCCATAACTGGAATCCAACCATAATTGGCTAATCTCACCATGGCATTTTTGAGAATTGCTGGTGTGCCAGTGAGTACCATACTATTTTGAAGGATGGCTGGGCAGGAGCTCAGACAGATAGGATGGAAGGGAGTTGTGTACAGTGGTTTCAAGTGTCTTATGTAAATGTTGAGTAGACTTCAATCCAGGGTTAGTACTGGGCAAATCTCACTGTGGAAAACTGTTTCTAATGTGACCTCACTACTATTAAACATCTCATTGTCCAAATTTGAAGTGAACAGTCAGATGATCCAACCACTCATAAAGGAATGAATACAACACAGAAGTAGACTATTCCACCCATCTTAACTGTGCTGGCACTTCAGTGAAGCCATCCAATTTGTCCAACTTGCCCCTGCTCTTTCTCTATAGCCTTGTCAAATACTTGTCAAATTTCCTTTTCAAAGCTTGTGTGGAATCTGCCTCCACTGCCCTTTTTGAGCAGCGCCTTCCAGACCACAACTTGCTGCTTAAACTCTTCCCCTTCACCCCGACCCGAATTCCTACACTGAATATCTTAAATCTGCTTCCTCTGCTCATTGAAACCTGACCCTTTCCCCTCCCCACAACTGTCTATGTGCTTCAGTGGGTAACACAATTGTCTCTGAGGCAGAAAGTCATGAGTTTGAGGACCATGTTAGGGATTAGAATAAATAATCCGTGCTGACCTTCCAATGTGGCTCTGAGGAGGCACAGCGCTGTCAGATGTGCTGTCTTTTTTTAAATTCTTTCACAGAATGATGGCATCGCTGGCTAGGCAACACTTATTGCCCATCCCTAATTGCCCAGAGGGCAGTTAAGAGTCAACCACATTTCTGTGGGTCTTGAGTCACATGTAGCCCCAACCAGGTAAGAAGGGCAGTTTCCTTCCCTAAAGGGCATTAGTGAACCAGATGGGTTTTTCCCCAACAATTGACATTGGATTCATGGGCATCAATAGATTCTTAATTCCAGATTTTTAAAAATTGAATTCAAATTACACCACCTGCTGTGGCAGGATTTGAACTCCAGTCCTGAGAATAGTAACTGGGTCTCTGTATTAACACTCCAGTGAACATACTACTCGGCCATCAGCAATCCTGTCCTTCAGCTGTGATGCTAGACTGAGGCCCTGGGCAAATGTGAAGGAGTTCAAAGAATGAAGGAGCTCTCCTGAGGTCAATGCTTATTCTTCGACTGATGTCAGTTTTTATTTTATGTCGATCAAGTCATTACCACATTGCTGTTGTGTGCGATCTGCTGTGCTCATTACTGGCTGCATTTTATCAGCGAGCAGACATCAATGAAGGTGATTTGGAATGTCCTGTGATCATGGAAGGTACAATGAGCTTGTGGATGAGTGCGATTAACCCAGGTTTACTTACAGTTCCAGGGTCGACTGAGGGATGAACTCTGGGACCTTGGTCAGTTTCTGGTTTGAACAGTCCACTACATTGGACTCACAGCGGCACTGCGGTGGGCAGACTGTGTCTCCATTGCATTCACTCCCCAAACGGTGATCTTCAGTACCTGCCAAGGAAGATGGAAAATAACAACAGGCCGCTTTTCTTACTTAGACCTCAGTCATGTTTTCCCATTCCAAAAAGAGGAGGGGTAAGTGGGAAGAGTAGAAATAGGGGAGGGGTAGGCAGAGGAAGAGAATGGAGAGGACAGTGTGGATGAGATCAAAGAGGAGAGAGTGGTGGGAGGGCAGAAGAGACGGAAGAGGAGAAGGAGGGGGTGGAGAGGAGAAGGATGGAGAGAAAAAGCCAGGAGTGTAAAGGGCAGGAGATGGAGAGGAAACTGTGGATGAGAGCAAACAGGAGAAAGAGAATGGGAGAACAGGAGAAAGAGAAGGGGAGAACAGGAGAAGAGAAGGGGAGAACGGGAGAAAGAGAAAGGGAAAACAGGAAAAAGAGAAGGGGAGAATGGGAGAAAGAGAAGGGGAGAACAGGAGAGGCAGGGGGTGATAAACGAAAGCCTAAGGAAGCAAAGAAAAGGGGAAAAGGAGGAGCTGAGTATGGAAGAAATGAGGAAAGGAAATAATAATGAAGAGGAGATGGAGAGAAAATATATGAGAGAAAAATATTTGACAGCACAAGTGAGAAAAAGCTCAGTGAATATTTGATTGGGAAGAGGGTTAAGAGCTGAGCTGCTGAAAATGCCAAGTCTAGCATCTCAAGTGGATAGAATTTTGAGAGTGTTGCCTTTGGTCAGGCAGGTGAAAAGCTGGCTGATCCATTGCCTGTGGGTTCAAATCATCCAAAGTCAAGAAATCATCTTGATTGTCAGGAACAGTACTGTCAATAAATGTCAGCGTCACAACACAAAGCTTGACCTCTGCAGTGAATTCTTCATTCCCCAGAAATGATTCAGTGAAGCTGACCTTGATGGAGAATTCTGTCAGTTGTTACACAGTCATCCACCAAATACTCCGTGATGCTGTCAAAGAGCAGAGTACACACAGTTTGCTGACAAGACAATTAATTTAAGGATCATTGAAGGAGCTCTGAGTCAATGCACAATCTAGATTGCAGGAGGAGCTGTATCTCTGCTGAGTGTAACAATAGGAGGTGAACTGAGTCTGGACCCGCAACACAATACTGCCCTTCTTACTAAAATTTAATCACAGTAGGGTTTAGCAAAGTGATATAGCAAAGAGAAATGTACTAATCTAATCTAATCAGGGAGTTGAGAATTTGTAACTGAGATGGAGGAACATTACTCTGGATCTAACCCCATGCTGTACCTATCCTGGAAGTATTTGATAAGGACAGTGTAGAGGGAGATTTAATTTCAGTTTTAAAGAACAGAGGAAGATTTTCTTTCAGTTTAAAAGAGTAGAGAGAGCTTTAGTTTGCATCTAACCCTGTGGTCTGCCTTTTCTGGGGTTGTTTGATAGGGGACTGTATAGAGGGCAGCTTTACTCTGTATCCAACCCCATGCTGTCCTTGTCCTGGGAGTGTTTGATGGGAACAGTTTAGGGAGCTCTTTATTCTGTATTTAACCCCTTGCTCTACCTGTCCTGGGAGTGTCTGATAGTGACAGTGCAGAGAGAGGTTTACTCTTCACCTAACAGTTAACCTCGGGGAATTGTGATCCAGATAAGAACCAGATGGGTGACCATTTTAAATCTGCACATTCGTGTAGGGTCTGCTGTTTCTGGCGTGTTGGCTGTGTTGATTTGACTGAACCTCACCCTCCGAAGCAATATTCCAACTATCCACAAACAATGAGAATGACTGAATCGCAGGCAAAGGCAGGAGATGGAGATGAAGACTCTCTTAACCCCACTGTATATTTTATTTAGCAGGTGTCAGTAACCTTAGTGAGCAGTGTCTGTGTTAGAGACACTACAGAGGTTTGTGATAACCCTCCATCTTCACTTATTCTATAACCTACCCTATTCCTAACAGCACTTAGCTCTGGACATAGAAAACCTCCTGGTTTAAGGCATTCATTATGGCCCAGTGTGTTGCATTTTCACCTAATTCAAACCATCATTGGTTTGAGGTAGACAAACAGGAGGCTGTAAGAACACAGCAAACCAGGTAGCAGGTAGAGGAAAGGAGAAGTCAATGTTTTGAGTATTACCCTTCTTCAGGGCTGGAAGCAGGCATAGGGGCAACTGTGATAAAGTAGGGGAGGGTAGCGGAATGGTGGTGTGAAGGGGACGCTGGTAGTAGGTGCGGCCTAGCCAATGGGAGGGATGAATCTGGTTGGGAGCTGGAAGGGAGGCTCATTAGGTAGAATAGAAGGGAGTAGGCAAGGTTGAAAAGGGAGCTGGGGGAGTGGGTGGGAAAGTTATTTGAAATTAGAGACCTCAACATTGAGTCCTCTGGGCTGGTTCTTCAAATTTGCATTCTGATTCACTGCGACACTGGAGGAGGCTAAGGATGGACATGTTGGAGGGTGGAAGTTGAAATGGGCGGTGAAAGGAAGGCTAGGCTGGATGTTATGGACCAGGTGAAGATGCTCAGCGAAATGGTCACCTAGTCTACATTTGGTCTCACTGACTTAGAGAGGACCACATCTGGAGCATCGGATTCAATAGACTAGGTTGGGGGAGATATAGATGAAGCTCTGTCTCACCTGGAAGGACTGTTTAGGGCCCTGGATGGAGGTGAGGGAGGTGGTGCATGGGCTGGTGTTGCATCTTTTACAGCTAGGGGGCTAAGGGTTGGAGTGGTCGGTGGGGAGTGTGGCGCGAGCTGAGGAGCGGCGAAGGTAATGGTCCTTGCAGAAGGCAGAGAGGGATGGGGAGCGGAAGGTGTTCCCGGTAGTGGGGTGTAATTGGAGTTGGCACAAGTGTTTGAGGACGATGTTTAAGGAGATTTTGCAGGATACAGGGTGAGATGAGGTGTAGTCTAGTTTCCCAATTCCTCTGATTATGCCTCATCAGCTCTGACGAGGAGACGTTTCACTCCCAAGTATTCTGGATGTCCTTCTTTTACAAACAAAGTTCTTCCCAATGCCCCCCCAACACCACCACCCCCTCCCCCCCCCCACCACCGTCATCCAGACAACCCTCCACCGTGCTTCCTCCATTCCCTGCTCCACAGCTCTAATTCTCCCTCCAAACATAATAAAGAAAGGGTCCCCCTTGTCCTCACTTGCCAGCCCACCAGCCTCCGCAACCAACGTATCACCCTCAAACACTTCCACCAACTCCAATTAGACCCCACCACCCGGAACACCTTCCACTTCTCACCCCTCTCTGCCTTCCGCAAGGATCATTCCCTTCGCCACTCCTTAGTTCGCAGTGAGCTCCCAACCAACCACTCCAACCCACCCCCCAGTACCTTCCCCTATAACTGTAAAAGATGCAACACCTGCCCACACACCATCTCCCTCACCTCCGTCCAGGGCCAAATACAGTCCTTCCAGGTGAGACAGAGCTTCACCTACATCTCCTCCAACATTGTCTACTGAATCTAATGCTCCCAATGTGGTCCTCTCTATGTCGGTGAGACCAAACGTAGACTAGGTGACTATTTCACTGAGCACCTTCATCTGGCCCGTATCATCCAGCCCAGCCTCCCAGTCACCACCCATTTCAAATACCCCACCCAAACTCCCCCTCTGACATCGCCGCCTTTGGCATCCTCCAGTGTCGCAGTGAATCAGAATGCAAATTTGAAGAACAACACTTTATCTTCCGCCTGGGGACCCCACAGCCCAGAGGACTCAACATTGTGTTCCCTAATTTCAAATAACCTTCCTACCCAACTCCGGTTCTCCTTCCAGCCCCCACCTCCTCCCTTCCATTCCACCTACTGACCCTCCCTTCCAGCCACCAACTGGATTCGTTCCTCCCATCGACCAACCAGGTTGTACCTACCACCAGTGTCTACCTATCGCCACCATTCTGCTACTCTCCTGTCCCTGTCTTTGTCTGCAGCTCCCCCTATCTCCACATCCATTTCTGAAGAAGGGTAACACCCGAAACATGGACTGCTCTTTTCTTCCAGATGTTGCCTGGCCTGCTGTGTTCTTCCAATCTCCTATTTGTCTACATTGGATTCCAGCATCTGCAGTGTTTTTGTCTCTGACTATCTTTGGTTTAAGGCCCAGTCCAGAGATCAGAGTACAAAATCAATGCTGGTATTCTTACTGAGAGGGTGTTGCACTGCCAGAGATGCTCTGGTTTGAAAGCGATGATAAACCTCTTGAGCCATGGCAGGGGAACATAAGAGAGCCCATAGCAGCATTTGAAGAATGGTAGGGGGATTCCCAAATTGTTCCGCAGCCAACATCAATAAAAAAATTTGTTTTTTGTGGTATCTCTGTGTGCCCCATTTATCACAGCACACCAGTGCCTACACTTTGGAAGAATTTCATCAGTTGTAAAACACTGTAGGGTGCACTATATCAATGCAAACCCTTTCTTCCTTCTTTATGATTGTATCAAGTGCAGGTGAAGAAGAAGGAGCCTGTTTCGGTTACAAGAAACAACCTGGTCACACACCATCCCTATCAACGAGAGGGGAATTATGAAGAATGCCACCTGCAGCCACTGCTTTAACCGTCAACTCAAACAAGATTAAAAAAGATAATCTCTACACTGCAGATCAACTCAATACATGGTATCAATGCATCAGTCCGAGCCTCTTACCTGGGATGAAATACTGTTCTTTTGCTGTGTGGGAGAAAGATGAAGAAATTGGTAAGCATTGACGATGTGCACATGTGCCCTCTCATTGCTGCCAGTGTACACAGATAAAGTTGCAAACTGAAGCCGTGAACCCCGTTTTATAAGACCATTCGGAGTTGCTGTTTTATCAGTGTTTATCTCTGAGAAAGTGGCACAGGGAGAAAGGGCAGTGGGCAGGGATGGCTCAAGGCAAAGTAATTAGTTGCAGACCTAATGATTGTTTAAGATCATCGTTATGCAACCCCAGCAAATACTTCTGCATTTTCTGATGAAGGGTCTAGGCCTGAAACGTCAGCTTTTGTGCTCCTAAGATGCTGCTTGGGCCGCTGTGTTTATCCAGCTCCACACCTTGTTATCTTGGATTCTCCAGCATCTGCAGTTCTTATTATCTTTGAATTCATGCTTTTAAACTTGTGCTAGGATTTGAACTCATAACCTGCCAAGTTGTTTGCCTAATTTTCTGGATCGTGCGCCCAATAACATAACGACCACACCTCTGTCCCCATGGTCTGGGAGTCCTTACATGCCACAGCTGTGTCCCATGGGGCTGTACCTTCAGACAGCAGCATGCAGTACAGTACCTGAGCAACGGAACTTCTTGCTTTTGATCTGCCCGATCCTCTTGTTTGCCAATCGCCGCGGACTAGCACAGCGAGCCCCGCTGGTCTCGATCGGATTGGAGCGAAGGTAGTCAGCGAGCCACTTGAGGTGACAGTCGCAGATGAAGGGGTTTTGGGCTAGGTGCCTTGGGTGAGGGTTAGAGAACCAAGACAAATTCAAAATTACACAATACCCACAGCACAGAAATAGGCCATTTGGCCCACCTGGTCTACATTGGTGTTTATGCTTCAAAATGCATCTTGCCACCCGACTTTATCTATGTCAGCAAATCCCCCTATCCCTTGCTCCCCCATGTACAGAGCAAGCCTTCTCCCAAATATATCTACTCCTCTCCACCTCTCACTGCTGGAGTCAGTTCCACATTTTCATCATTCTCTGCATGAAGGTGTTCCTCCCGAGCTCCCAGTTAGATATATCAGTGACTGTTTTATCTTGATCTGGGACCCTAACAAAGAAACATCCAGCAGAATCTTACCAATCCCTGAATCTAGAACAAACACAGAGAATGCTGGAGAAACTCAGCAGGCCCGCCGACATCTGTTGAGAGAGAAACAGAGTTAGCGTTTGAGTCTGAAATGAAGAGGTCACAAGGTCTAAGGAAGAGTCACATCGGACATGAAAAGTCAACTCTGGACTAACGCAGCTCTGTGTTTGTTTCAGATTTCCAGCTTCTGCACCAGTTTGCTCTTATTTGAGGGGAACCTGGAGTTTGGAAAGGTGCATTTTGTACTGGCTCTTTCTATGTTCGCCTTAGCCAGGTTAGAAGTGGTACTAGCTGCTCCCCTTCCTACACACCACGAATAGTGTTGTACAGTGAGAGCTCACAGCACTGTTAACATTCAGACTGCTGATTGCTCTTCAAGGTAATGACTCTGAAAGGGTTAACGCTGAAGATTGCATTTTACTCCACCAATCTGATGATGTCACAGGATTATTGAACTTTTCCAGTGCAGCAGGAAGCTATTCAGACCATCGTGCCTGCAATACCCTCGCTCCAATCTCCTGCATTTTCTCCATACCCTGGAAGATCATTTCTATCCAAATAATTATCCAGTTGTCCTCTTGAATGTCTCATTTGAAACTGCTTCCATCTCATTTCCAGGCATGTGATATTCCCATTCCCTAAGGGCTTGAGAGGGAAGAGCAAAACAGCTCAGGATCTTGAGGTAGGGAGGACTGGATTTGCTTATAGTCTGTGTAACAATGTCTATCATTACCAAGTGCCCTGCACAGTCATGTTAAGGCACACCTCCGGAGCAGATGGGGCTTGAACCCATTACTCCTGTCCCAGAGTTAGGAAGATTGCCATTGCAACACAAGAGTCCTTATCATACCACTGTTACCTGTACCTGACTGCTATCGTGGAATAAACTATGTCTTTAAAGTTTTTGAGAAGATTTGTAGCTCAGGTTGTGTGAGAGGTTGTAGCCTTGCTTGATTGCAAAGCAACCAAGCCCACCAGCTCGATGAGCAAGCCTGCAAGCTCATCGGGAACCCAAGCTACAAATCTTCTAAAAAACTTTAAACACCTTCGGATGCAACACCCTCAAGCTGGCCCACAGATGGGAGACATAAGCCACCAGTCTGAGCGCAACCTGTGAACAACTGTACTTCCTGTGTGAATGCCTCAGATACAATCAAACACACTGGCTCAGCGAGCAAGCCTACCACCTCAAACTGCATCTTGTTTGAGACGAGAACATCTTCCTGTTATAATACTTAATGATTCTCCTCTATTACATTGGACACAGTGGTTTTTAGATTCCAATCTAAAGGGAGGATGGTCACAACACATCTACCTCATGGCGACCAAGAGCCCAGCTGCTGATACGACATGGTGCTAGTGTTGGTCGTGTGAAGATTTAATTTAGCCAAACCGTTACAAGATGGAAGAGCTCAGTAGCAGCAAACCGGGAGACTGCTGCCTTGTTCATTTGGCAGGCCTGCTGTGGAGCTCTATAATAGTGAGGATGAATATCTTGGCCAGCTACAGTCATTCCCTTTTCTCAGGGGTCTGCAGACATTGCTAGCGAAGATGCTGTATCCTTGCTGCAACTATCTGGGCATCTGTGGTGCTCGTTGGTCCCAAAGGGGAAGCCTCTAGACTCCAGTGGAGTGGCCTCCACCACAAGAACCTGCTGACAGCCTCGTTAAGGATAGCCTCTCACAGGTTCCTCCCAGCTCGGGGTCCTCTGAGCTGGGAGAGGTGAAAACCCTGAAAGGTACAGATGGCCGGAATTTTTCAAAGAACTGCAAACGGTGAGCCATTTTCTCCTGCCTTTGTAATGGTGAAGATTTCCATTCATTAAAACTAAGTGAAGTACACAAATGTAATCCATGAAGGAACAGAGATGCGCTCTCCATTACAGAAACAATTAGCGATATCCAGCTTGAGGGGCAGCACTTGGCGAGCATTGGGGTAAGGGGAGGCTGTAGCCCACTACCACACAGTCAGTGATGGAATTGATCCCACAACATTAGTATCCTTCTGCATTACACGCTAAGCATCTGGATTACTGATCCCCCCGCCCCCAACACCATCCCCACCATGAGTTGGGTAAAAACATCGATAAAACCCACAAACTATGAAGGAGAAAGCTGTAACAGTATCCATACAGAGTCTGGATGGCCCGCAGTGAGGTGAAAGTCCCTTTGGCCAGTGTCTGGATCTTGTTGTCATATAGAGAGAGGAGGCTGAGGTTCTGGAGATCTTGAAAGGCATCAGCTCGAATGCAGTTGATTTTATTAGCGTTCAGGAGTCTAAAGAGAAATGGGATGGAGCATTACTGAAATGGCTTGCAAGGACCGAACGTCTGCCTGTCTCCACAGAAAGTTCTGAGAGTCCACGTAGCCAATTGTGTCCCATGGCAGCTCTCTCAAAGAGCTATCCAATCAGGTCCCACTCTCTCTTATTGTTCCCCATAGCCCTCTAAATCTCAGTGTTGCCAAGAATTTATCCAATTCTATATCAAAAAACCACATTGAGCCTGCTTCCACTGTCCTTCCAGTCAATGCATCCCAGATCACAACTTGCCAGGCTAAAAAAAGGCTGAATACCTTTAGTTCTTCTGCTGTATGTGTTAAATTTGAGTCCTTCAGCTCCTACCTTCTCCCACTGGAAACAGTTTCTCTTTATTTACATTAATCAAAAGCATTCATGATTTTGAACATCTCGATTAAATCTCCTCCTAACCTTCTCTCCTCTAAGGAAAGAATCCCAGATATGTTACTGGAGTCCCTTTGTCCTGTCCCGCACTATTAAATCTCTTCCAACCATCTCTAAGGTTTTGACATCCTTCTTAAAGTGGGGCCTGATCAGCAATTTACAAAGGCACAACATTTTTATATTTGTACTCTATTCCTCTATTTACAAAGGCAAGGATTCAATGTGCCTTTCTAATGTCCTTCTCAATAGCCCCGTCAACTTTAAAAGTCTTATGTACACGTAAGTCCAGGTCTGTCTCTCCTTGTACCCCCCCTTTAAATATGTACCACCTCCCTCCAGCCTGAAGCCAGCACAAGGCAAATCACAACAACTATGGGCAGAGTGAACGCAACAGGAGCTAAAGACCAAGTTGGGTTTGCAAAGCCTGGAGGTTTTCTGTTGGTCCTCCAAGCCTCCAGTGGGAATAACAAGGAGCTCTGAGATTCCTGATCACCTGTTTGTCCAATGACAGGCTTTGTAGCAGACAGTCTGTCATTGTTCATCTCTCAACACTGAATAAAAAAGGCCTCCCACATTTGGAACTTATGTATCTTGTTGGAACTCTAACATACATCTGATTGACTGTTGAGTTCCAACCAAACTGACCAACAATGAGGACCTGAGTGGCATTGGCAAAGCTACACAATGAAGGTACTGCCCCCTGGTGCCTGGGCAGCACTCTGGCACTATAACCTCCAGGTGGAAGGGGTCAGGACTTCAACATAAGAGTTTTCCTCTCTCTCACTCGCCCGCCTTCCCAGATTCGTGCCTCTCCTTGTCACACTTGTCTTGAGGAGGTCAAACACTCACAGGAGCTGTAGAGCGTAGAGTCCATCAAACACTCCTTTTGGAAGCTCGTTGATTTTGTTTCCATACAGGACCCTGGAAGTGGAAGAGGTAAAGGATTGATCAAGACCGGAAGACGATAATTGGAGGGGACAGAGGTGAAAGGCAATGGTACGCTCACTAGCGACCTAGGCATTCTGTGGCTGTGTCATGAGGGTCACAGGATCTCTGCCAATAGGAAGTTGTCCTGCTGACTACCAATAGGTCTGGTGTTATGATTACCAGCTTCCCCAGTGAACAGCAGGTCGAGGTACATGAAATGTCCTCTTTATTTTCCCCTCGTCTGTCTAATACTCACAGAGAATTAAGTGAACGCAGTCCCTGGAAAGCATCAGGTGCAATCTCAGCAATCTGGTTGTTGCTGAGATCTCTGAAAGAAAAGAGAAAGATCTTAGAACATAGATTCTTTCAAATACGTTTGTTCTCTGATTCCAAGATGTGCCCACCATTGGCTAGACCTGTGTTTACTGCCCATCCCTAGGCGCCCTTGAAAAGGTGGTGGTGAGCTGCCTTCTTGAATCAATGCATTCCATTTGGTGGAGATATAGTCACAACACTGTTAGGAAGGAATTTCCAGGATTTTAACTCAGCAACGCTGAAGGAAGGGCAGTATATTACCAAGTCAGCATGGTGAGACACTTGGAGGGGAACTTGCAGGTGGTGCTGTTCCAATGTAGCTGCTGCCCATGTCCTTCTTGTTGGAATAGGCCATGTGTTTGGAAGGTGCCCTGGTGCAGTCTGTAGATGGTACTTACTATTGCTACTGCGCTGCAGTGCTGGAGGAGGGAGCGGATGTTTAAGGTGATTGACAAGGTGCCAATCAAGTGGGCTGCTTTGTCTTGAGCTTCTTGGTGTTGTTTGAGTTGCACTAATTCAGGTGAGTGCTCAGTTGGAAAGAGCCAGGAGACCTATCATGTCACTCCTTTGCACAACACAGTACAGTGCCTGGTGCTGGGGTACAAACATACTTACTCAATCAGTGATCAGCCAATACATTTTGGCTCAATGTGGTTGATTTAACTGAAGTTGACCTGTTTGTCAAATCATTTCCATGCACTTTGTAACTTTCTCAAACTGTTCTCTACGTTTTATTCATCATGTTCTTATATAAGGTTGAAAGGGCTGGGGCACTTCGAGGAGAGAAAAATCTGAGCAGTGACCGGATCAACTTATTTGAAAAGACAGATGGTGTGGACGCAGTGAAGGTGCTTCTGTTCATAAGGCAGGGGGGGATAAGAATTAGGAGCCAAGGCAAGAAATCCACCCTCTTTACCCAGAGAGTGGTGAGAATGTGGTGCTGATGACCCACAGGGTCGGTACAGTTAAGGGATGCCGGATAAAGGTGAGAGAGGAAAGAAGTATATGCAGACAGTGAAATAGGATGAGACGAGGCTTGCATGAAGCATAAACACCAGCACAAACTGTTTGGACTGAACGGCCTGCATTGTGTGTTGTAGACCCAGTATAAGCGAGCTATCTGCTTCAGGGAACAGGCTCATCAGATAGTTCCCTGGGATCCCCAGTCTTACTGAGCACAGACCCATACTTTACTCTGTCATGGCGATGAGAGCATCACTGCCAGCATTTATCACATCACCCATCCCTAGCTGCCTTTGAACTGAATGGCTTGTTAGACCATTTTTAGAAGGCAGTGAATAATCAACGACATTGCTATGGGTCTGTAGTTATATTATAAGCCAGACTGGGTAAGGACAGCAGTGAAGCAGAGGGTATTTTTTGAACAATGATCGATGATAGTTATTACAGTCACCATCGCTCGAACCGCTTCTATAATTCCAGGTTTATTAATTGAATTTAAATTCCACCAGCTGCCGTGGTGAGATTTGAACCTGTGGTCCTCATAATTATTGGCTCAGCGACATTACCATTCTGTCATCATCTCCGCCTCATGAATGGGAGAATCATAAAAAAAATTGCAGATACATCCCCTGGGCTGGATTTGCTGCTTATTGTTTAAAGTCGGGGAGGGTCCTGAGGGAAGGCTGGGGAGAGGCGAGAATTGAGGTGTAAAAGGTCTTCCTTCTGCTGCCCTTAATCTAACAGATGGTGCAGCGAGGGGAGGGAGTCACCGCCAGAATCCAATCAGCAGCTACCGTCCGTTAATTTTACACGGGGAATTAAATATTCATGAAGGGAGGTTAGATTCGCTCGAGTAGGGAGCTGTGTGTGCAGGTTGTTTTATCTTGTCTGCTGTCTTTTAGCCTGACAAACATTAAGCAGGCTGTATACAAAGCCCTGGTTAAACCACATCTGGGAAACTGTGTACCACAGCATAGGAAGTGTATCACAAAACCATAGAATCCCTACAGTGTGGAAGCAGGCCATTCAGCCCATCGGGTCCACACAGGCTCTCTGAACAGCATCCTATCCAGACCCAACCCCCTACCTTATCCCTGCACTTCCTAAGATAATGCTCCTAACCCACATGTCTTTGGACTGTGGGAGGAAACTGGAGCACCCGGAGGAAGCCCACACAGACATGGGGAGAACATGCAAACTCCACACCCGAGGATAGAATTGAACCCTGGCGTTGGAAGGCAGCAGCAGAAGGCTATAAAGGGTCCAAGGGTTAGGTTATGAGGAGAAATTCAGAAAACTGGACTAGTATTAGAAGCTAAAGGGTGATTTAATTCCAAATGAACACTCGGAGAAAGTGAATCCATGCAGGTGGAATTGGTGATGGCAGACCATGAAAGTATGGGATTGGAATTTTAAAAAATGGATTAGGTCTGCACACAGTAATTGAAAGATGTGCAGTGGTAGATCACATGATAGGAAAGTCTTACTGAAACTGAAGAGAATAATCTGCGAGACAGCTGTTATATCATGTGGGAACATGGACAACCTCAAGGAGAGAGGAAAAATCATTTACAATAGAAATGAGATTCAGTCACCGAAATGCATTTATGGCGTTAGCAATAAGGGACAAAGAAAGAGGCAGCATATCAGGGGTTCAGTGCAGATAGAGGGAGCATCAAAGACAGGAGCTGAGAAGGGATTGAAATGGTCTGGTCATCTGTTATGGAGAGAGAGAATGTGGTGAAGTAAGTGATGGAGATGGTACTGTCAGGCTAAAGAAGGCTGACCAAGTGGAAAAATGTGATGGCGAGAGACTTAAAACCGAATTGGAAAAGATTGACAGGAGGAGATGAAGAAGGTGATCAAACTTCATTGAATGTTCTCCAAGGGACATGGAGAGGCTGCAGGAAAAAGAAATCATTTAATTGAGGCCTTGGGGATTTTTTTAAGGATTCAATTGAGTAGATAGACACACTGGTGCGGGAGGTTACTCCAAAAGAACATAACCTCAAAACTAAACCAGAACAAACCATGAAGGAGAGAAAGATGGTGGAAGTTTGGAACATTCTTCCATAAAACAGAATCAATGCTGGAAAGCTGATAATTTTAAAGCTGAAAGGAATAGGTTTTTGTTAGTCATGATGGCTACAGATCAGCCACAAATGCATTTGAAGGGCTGAATGGCCTTCTCCTGTTCCTCTGTGTCTATAACACTCCTGTGGCTGAAAGAAAGGCATACTATCTGCAAGACTGCTTGATTCCTTTCTATCATATCATAATTGATCACATAACAGAGGTCAAGTGGACCAACTTGTCACCATGGAATTCCTATGGATAGAAATTTGGAAGGATGTAATGGATGAAATTGACCACATTCTCCAGCCCTGCTGCATATCCTGCTCCTGATTGATCTTCAGCGTCCTTGGCAAACACCAGAAAGCAGTGGTAGCCCACTTCTTAACAGGGTATTTTTTTCTCTAATTATTGTGGACATTGTTAGCATTTATTGTCCATCTGTAATTGCCCTTGAGAAGGTGATTGGTATGTGAGCCACGTTCTTGAATGTGTACTAAATGGTTTGCTATTTCAGGGGACATTTAAGAGTCTAGAGTCACATGTAGGCTAGACCAGCTAAGGGAAATAATCTTCCTTCCCTAAAAGACACCAGTGAACCAGTTGGGTTTTTACAGAAATCTGATAGTTTCCTAGTCGTCATTACCAGGAGTGGTTCCGTTTTTTTTTTCTGTCCATTGTCCTTTTATTTTCTTCCTTCAGACAAAGATGCAGTGTATTTGAAAGCTTTGAGTGACCCAACCTCCACCATGTACTCAGGCAGTTACATCAGTTAAACATGATTTGCCCTTAACAAATCAAATTCTGGTTTTCCTTAATTAATCTACATTTGCCCAAGTGACATTACTTTGTCCAAAATTCTCTCTGATGAAGGGGCTAGGCCTGAAACGTCAGCTTTTGTGCTCCTGAGATGCTGCTTGGCCTGCTGTGTTCATCCAGCCTCACATTTTATTATCTCGTCATTACCAGGAAATGGCTTAGTGACATTATTCATCCATAGGTCCAGGTACTGGTCTGGAAATGTGAGCTCAAATCCTGCATAGCAGGGTTTTATTTTAAAGTCTGGAACTAAGATTCGGATGATGGCCAGGAAATTATCGATTGTTGCAACAACCTATCTGGTTCATCAAGCAAAAATCAAACAGTTCTGAAAAAGGGTCACTGGACTCAAAATGTTAATTCTGCCTTCTCTCCATGGATGCTGCCGCACCTGTTGAGTTTTCTTAGTTATTTCTGTTTGTGTTCCATCTGCTCCATTAATGTCCTTTAGGGAAGGAAACTGCCATTCTTACCTGGTCTGGCCCACACAATGACTCCAGACCCACAGCAATGTGGTTGACTCTTAACAGCCCTCTGGGCAATTAGGGCAAAAAAGGCTGGTCTAGCCAGCAATGCCCATATCCCGTGAATGAATGAAAAGCGCTGAGTTTAAATTCCCATTAGCAATGATGAGTTTTGAACTCAACTCCAAAACAGTAGCCTCTGGTGTGCGCGTCAAGAAACAACCATTATACCACTGTATCCAGGTACCCTTCTGTGATGAATAAGCCATTAACACTGACTACTTTTGACACTTCAGCAGTGACCTAACTATCGGCCCTTTCGGGAGGCTGCTGGATCACGTAGATCAGTATGTAATTTCTTCTAAATATGCTGTCAGAGAAGCTGGTGCAGGCAGTTATATTAGCAACAGCATTTTGACAGATATACAAATAGGCAGGGAATAGAGAGGTACGGATTGCGTAGTGGCAAAGGATTTTTAGCTTAGAAAGGCATCAGTGTCAGCACAGGCTTGGTGGGCCAAAGGGCCTGTTCCTGTGCTGTACTGTTCATTGTATCCATGTTCTTTTGTTCTAAGCGTTGTTACGGAGGGAGGCAAGGCAAGGGAGAAGGAGCGTTTCTCAAGGTTCCACAGCTCAGCAAGGCTGAGGAAGGAGGAAGGAGCAAGCAAAGGTAATCTTAATGCATCCAAGCGAACCTACAATTGAATAAAGCTGACCTCTTTGATAAAGCTTTTGGTCGCCTGTCCTTAGATCTGCTTCAGTGTTAAACACTGTTCTGATCAATGGAGGTGCAGGGTGGGCAATCAAAATTCAACAGAGGGAGGCCATTCAGTCCCTTGAGTCTGTACTGGCAATCCATCACACAACTGTTGACCTACGCATCATCAGCAATTAAGTGCCTTTGCTCCCTGTTAGTGTTTATGCCATGACCTATTTAATCTCGATAGCTCCAATTGACCCCCACACCCATGCTATTCCAGTTCTTTATTCCCAGGTTTCCACCAACCTTTGTATGAAAGGCTGTCTCCTGATTTCTCTCCTCTGTGCCCCAGCTTTAGCTTTAAGATTCTACCTCCCTGTTCTTTTCACCAGACCAAATGGCTTTTCTTCATTTGTCCACCTTTAAACACCATGATCAGATTGCCTACTCAATCGTCAACCGTGAGAATATAAACGAGGGTTTATCTAAACTGCACTAACAGTGTATAACCCTTTCATTGTCCAAGTGAATTTGCACCATTGCATGCTTCAATGTGACTACAGCCTCCCCCCACGTTCCAACTGCAGGGTGAGGTCTGGGGACTGGAGACCACACTATTAAGTGTGGTTAAAACCTGATCTATGAAGACCTTGATAATGAAAGAAGAGAATAAAAGGCATTCAGAGGGAGAAAAACATAATTTCAAGGAAGATTTCACCGAACAACTGGTCCACTGAACAACTGCAGTCTCTAAAGAAAAGGTATTAGCCTGTTGCATGCTGATCACCATAGTAACCAGTGCTTGAGTAGATGTTTCTGTGCTTCTTCCTTATCTCTCTGTGTCCTGCATGATCCTATTTATCATTTATCAGGCTCTTGCATCTGAAAACTTAACGATCAGGTATTTGAGAGAACAACATAATCTCTTCGACCTTGAGTCTGCCACTTCAGTATAAAGACTGCAGCTCAAGTAATTTGTTTTTAAAGGGACAAGTTATAAACCTGTTCCTCCAAACCCAACCGCAATTTGCAGTTATATAACAAATTCAACATCGGAAAATGCCTAAGCAAAACCATAATGTACAAAGATTGACAATCAACCACAAAAGAAGTGTTGGACAGTATAGGGAGAGCTTTCCTTTTGGCTTAAAACAGTAGAGGGAGCTTTACTCTGTATTAAACCATATGCTGACCCTCCCCGTGGAATGTTTGATAGGGACAGAATAATGGGAGCTTTACTCTGTATTGAACACCATATAGTCCCTGTCCTGGGAGTCTTTGATGCAGACTGTGTAAAGAGAGCTTTACTCTGTATCTAATTGTGTGCTGTACATGTCGTAAGAATATTTGATGGGAACGGTGTTGAGGTGGTTAACTCTCAACTTAAAGGAGTAGAGTGAGCGTTACTCTGTACCTAACCAATGCTGTACCATTCGTGGGAATGCTCAATGGGGACTATCGGTAGCTTTACATTCAGTTTAAAAGAGTACAGCCAGCTGTACTTTCCACTTAAAAGAGCTCTACTCTGTATCTAACCCGGTGCTGTCCCTGTCCTGGGAGTGTTTTATGGGACAATGTGGAGAGAGCTCTACTTTCACTTTAAAACAGTAGAGGGTGCTTTACTCTGTACCTAACCCCATGCTGTACCTGTCCTGGGAAAGGTCAATAGGGACAGTATTGCTGCCTAAGGATTATTCGATGCTTGATTGAAATAACGCTCACACCTCTTAAAAGATTTGCATGAGAATTATAAATGTTCTTTTTAAATTGACCACACAATTAAGAATAAGAGATGTACTTACATGCGCCGAAGCTTCTTATACGGAGTAAATGTTCCTGGTGGAACTGATTTAATTCCATTCTGTTCCAAACGTCTGAAAATGAGAGTTAAATTGAACAATGAGGATGATTCTACACAAGGTTGTTTGGGAGGTTTAAGCTTGAATCTTACTGAAAAGAAAACATGTTGATAAAGCTTTTCATCTTGCATTCACAAGAATGCTAATTTTCAAACGAATGCAACAATTTATACTTGGGGGCAAAAGGCTGCTGATCAAATTGCACAACATCATTTTTTGATTGTTTATAACAGATAGAACACAGACTATACTCAGTCAGGTCATGCTGTAAAACAAAGATCTGCTGTTAAGAGATAACACAATGTGGAGCGGGAGGAACACAGCAGACCAGGCAGTGTCAGAGGAGCAGGAAAACTGACAATTTGGACTCAATTCTGAAGGGTCAGCTTTTCTGCTCCTCTGATGCTGCCTGGCCTGCTGTGCTCCTCTAGCTCCACGCTGTGTTATCTCTGACTCCAGCATCCGCAGTTCTTACTATCTCTGCTGTTAAGACATGACTTTGTGATTGGACGGCATTTGCTGAACAATGTCGAGAGCATTAATACTGACAAGCAATTTAAGATCATCAGTCAAGTTTGTAATGCGATCATTTATATATGCTAGAGATGGCACATATACATTCACACAGACCCATTCTCTGCAAATAAAAATATATGTCTCAAATTTTGGACCTTTTGTGAATTACCCGGAAGTTTATGGTAAGTCTAAATTCCCCATTGCTTTCTCCATGGCAATGTCTCAGTCCTTCAGAGTCAACTTGTCAACCAATCAGCCATCTTTCCTCTTGTAGTATTTTGTTTGTCCTGATGGGTGCTTGATAAAACTTTTGAGAACACATCTCTTTTAAGCAATAAACTCAAGGTTGCAAATTACAAATACTTCACAGTCACATATCAAATTGCCCGGTCTGGTTGGTCAGTGCAGGTCATAATATGTCTAAGATGAATATTAGAACAGGAAGTAGGAGAATTTAAATGAAGTCTGTTTGATGGTTATAACATAACATCAGAACAACCTGTGTCAAATAAATTCTCTTCATTCTTCTCTCTGATTCTCATGTGTCCCCTCTGGTGACTGAATCTCTAACTTTGTGCCTACACCAGTCCTAATTTCGTTCATTTACAAGTTTGCTGATGACACCATCATAGCCAGATCTTAACCATGATGAGACAGAGTACAAGAAAGAGATAGCTTAGTAGCATGGCGTAAAGTCAGCAACACACTTTCTCAATATCAGCAAAGTGAAGGTAACCTGCTCCTATGATGCTGCTTGGCCTGCTGTGTTCATCCAGCTCCACACCTTGCTATCTGAGCTGGTTATTGACTTGAGGAAGTGAGTAAACGACATGCCCCGTCTGTAATCAATGGTACTGAGGTGGAGGTGCTCGAGAGTTTCAAATTCTGAGGAGTAAATATCACCAACGATCTGTCTTGGTCCATCCATGTCAAAGCTATGATCAAGAAAGCACACACCAACACCTGTATTTCCTCAGGAGGCTGAGGAAAATTGGCATGTTCAAAATGACTCTTATCAATTCTTATAGATGCACTACAGAAAGTGTCCTATGTGGATGCATCGCAGCTTGCTGTGTCAACTGCTCTGCCCACATGAAATTACAGAGCATTGTGGTGACAGCCCAGTCCATCACACAAACCAGCCTTCCTTCCACTGACCTATCCCCTCCCTACCTCCCCACCTACACCCTCTCCACCTATCTTCTTTACTCTCCATCTTCGGTCCGCCTCCCCCTCTCTCCCTATTTATTCCAGTTCCCTCCCCCCATCCCCCTCTCTGATGAAGGGTCTAGGCCCGAAACGTCAGCTTTTGTGCTCCTGAGATGCTGCTTGGCCTGCTGTGTTCATCCAGCCTCACATTTTATTATCTTTCCTTCCACTGACTCCACTTTTACTCCTCGCTGCCTCAGGAAAGCAGCCAACATAATCAAAGACCTCACCCCACCCCAGTTATACTCTCTCCCACCCTCTTCTGTGGGGCAGAAGTAAAGTAAAAATTGAAAACACGTACTGACAGACTTGAGAACAGCTTCTTCCTGCTGTTTTCAGACTGATGAACAGACCTCTCATATATTAGATTTGATCTTGCTCTGCACCTTCTCTGTAGCTATAACACTATATTCTACATTCTGTTCTATAACCCTGATGTGCTTATATAAGGTATGATTTGACTGGATAGTATGCAAAGCAATACTTTTCACTGTATTTCTGTACGTGTGACAGTAACAAAACAAAGCAAATTAAATTAAAATTTCAAAAATTAAATTAAAATTCTTAAACACCGCTGCTTCAGAAAGAACCCTGATAGCTCCTTCTTTCAAAGTCAATCATTTAACACCTTTAGCTTTCACAAACACAAAGCTTTTAAAGAACATGGTAGAAGTATATGTTAAATTTGCTCTTCACTCTCCACCATCCATTACTCTGCTGCCTCCATTCATGCTATACAGTCAGAGGGGATACTGATCCCTCCTGCTATGTATGGAATGTCAGGTCAGCCTTGATCTAATTGAATGGTGAGGCAGGCTTGATGGGCTGAACAGCTTCTGTCTGTTTCTATTTCTTTTGTTCTTATGGTTATGATGTTACTGACGCTTGAACCTCCCTTAACCCAATCAGTTTCTGGTTCCCCTTCACTCTATGTCCTTTTGCTCACATTCCTTCCCACTCATGTAGCTCCCCTAAAAGTAAAATGTTGGATATTTGCTGTTTACGTATCTACTTTCTTTCTTCTCTCATGGGATACGGGTGTCACTGGCATGGCCAGCATTTGTGGCCTGTCCCTATTGCCCTTGAAGTGAGCTATATTGATCAGCCATTGCAGAGGGCAGTGCCTGGAGTCATGGGTAGTCACACTGGATAAGGTCAATGGGTTTCTGTCCCTAAAGGTCACTGGTGAGCCAGGTGGCTTTTACTGACAATCTGATAGCTTCACCATCAATATTAATGTTTTATATTACAGATATTATTCATTTAATTTAATTCCACCACATTAAATTCTGGGCCCTCCCTTGTGACCAGTCAACATGCCAGCCCTTGCCCATATGGCTGGTGAGTCTAGGCAGGCTAATCAACCACAGAAGCAGCACAAAATAGTCTGATTCTGTCCAAACACAGGCAAGAAGCAAGGCAGGCTCTCAGCCAGCTCTCCAGACAAAGCCTGAGACTCCAGCCCTCCACCAACCCCATTGCCTCCGTATATCTTTGGCCGGCATTGAAGCTGAAGGTCAGCCTGGATCTGACTGAATGGCAGAGCAAGTTTGAAGGCCAAATGGCCTCTTGCTGCTCCTAGCTCTTAAACACTGCCTTGTTCAGTGAGAGAGACTTGTGTCTAACCACAAAACTTATTAAAGCCACTCCTAAGATGCTGCTTGGCCTGCTGTGTTCATCCAGCTCTACACTTGTTATCTCTTTATTAAAGCCCCTCCTCTGTTTAATCCAAAGCGAAAGTGAGGGGGAGAGGAGTGGGGGAGGGAGAGTTGTGGGGGTGAGAGGTCCCGCAACCTCAATCGAATGCCTTTTTCTGAAAATGATCCTGATTTCCCTTTCTGAGACAATGGCAAAGCCAGTACAATCCTAACAGGATTCACTCAGAAGGGCATCAGTTCATTTTATTCATTAGACACTTGGATCTGACAATGAGAGTCTGATTTGTGAGGGGGCAATGCAGTGCAACTAATTTTCCTATCACACTGAAATCGCTCTGCCCTGAAAGAAACAATCAGGCCTTTCTGTTTTCAGCTCCCGTGATTTGATTAATCCATTCCCTTCTCGCCCACTCCTCCCAGACTCTTCCAGCATCTCCATTTTCTTGCTATGTTGCAAGCAGTGATTCTGTGGGTAACGCTCTCTCACTGTGAATGCCAGGTAACTGAGCAGGATAATCCAGGCTTGTACTCTCATTGAGGGAGGGCTGCACCGTCAGAGGTACTGCCTCTCAGACTGCTCATTGAGCCTGTGTCCTGTCTGTCTCTCAGCCAGATATAGCAGGCCCTGTAAGACCATTCAGAGATAAGCAGGGGACGCTCCCTGATATGTCGGGCCTGTAGTAATCCCTCAAACAACGTCCCCCCCACCCACTACTGACCTATCCCCTCCCTACCTCCCCACCTATTCTCTCCTCTCCACCTATCTTCTCCTCTATCCATCTTCAATCCGCCTCCCCCTCTCTCCCTATTCATTTCAGAACCCTCTCCCCCTCCCCCTTTTCTGATGAAGGTTCTAGGCCCAAAATGTCAGCTTTTGTGCTCCTGGGATGCTGCTGTGTTCATCCAGTTCCACACTTTGTTATCTCAGATTGTCCAGCATCTGCAGTTCCCATTATCTCATGAAGTAAGTTTGCTGGCTATCAACAGGCCGTTGCTTGTGAGAGCTTGTTGTGTGCAAATTGACTGCAAGTGTTAATTACTTTGCTGATCGCAAAGAGCTTTGGAACAGCCTGACCATTATGAAAGGTGCTACACAAATGCAAGTCTTTTTGGAGAATGGCTTTGCCTTACAGTGCAGATCAGAATTTTAATCAAGGGACATAGAGTTCGTAGGACACAAAACCCTTACGAAGAGCCAAGAAACGCCTCACAGCCCTTGACATGGGCCATTTTAAAAGTACAGTGGTTGTAAAATTGGCCACATCTGACAGGCATTTTGTACGCAGTAAGATGTTGGAAACAGCAATGAAAGAAACACAGGAAATAGGAGTAGGCCATTCAGCCATTCGAAACTACTCGGTTATTTCAGATCTTGACTGACCATATAGCTCAATACCATTTTCACCGAAATACCCTCATCGCCTGATGCCTTTACTATGCAGAAATCCAACAGTCTGATAGGTGATTGATCTGTTTTTGGTGATGTTGGTTAAGGGAGGAACAGCAGGCAAAAAGCGCTGTCTTTTAGCTACTCACAAGCAGACGGTATCTCAGCAGCTCTCAATATCTCACCAGAAGGACCTTAAGAAGGATCTTTAACAATAAAGGGCTCCCACAGCACAGCAGTCGGATGACAGTTTAGAATGTGTACCTGCAGTGATGGTAACAAAGGTGGGCCTCACAGAATGTGAGTTCCCTGACTGTGGTTGTTAACCTGGTCCAATTAGGGAGCCCTGGCTGACAGATATAAACAGGAGTGTCAGAGGTTCTGTTCACTGACAGCTGGCTCCGAGGGAGCTGGGTCAGTGTTAATGACTTTCCACATGTAAATATTGGGTGTCTTGGTGATGGGATACCGGCTTGTGTGGAGTTATTCCAGTGCCAAGACCAACAATATATTACCCAGAGAGGAGAGTGATATTAGGTACCATGGGTGGTAGCAGCCTGGACTTTGATGTCAGTCGGTGTCTGTCTCATACACAATAACACAGGGCAGCCCCGTGTAGAGTGCAAGAACAGTAATATCAGATTGAGATCAGGGATGTAGTCACTGGCTGGCAGCAGGGGATGAAATTTAATATTTCGCAGGAGCTTCCACAGTGAAGTCAGGATTTTACCTTGTCTCACCACTCTTTCACGATTACAAAACATGTGGCAGCGCAGTGGCTCAATGGTTAGCACTGCTGCCTCACAGCACCAGGGACCTGGGCTTAAGTCCATCCTTCAGGTCTGAGTGTCTGCGTGGAGTTTGCACATTCTCCCTGTGTCTGCGTGGGTTTCCTCTGGGTGCTCTGGTTTCCTCCCACAGTCCAAAGATGTGCAGACTAGGTGGATTGGCCATGCTAAATTGCCCATTGTCTAGGTAGTTGGATTAGAGGGTTAGGGTGGGATGTTGGGTCTGGGTGGATGCTCTTTGGAGGGTCGGTATGGACTTGGTGGCTGAATGGCCTGCTTCCACAGTGTAGGTATTCTATGGCTTAAAGAATTAGGTTCACTCAGGATTAAAATCATGGAATTTTGAGCTTTTTTTTGTATCTAATCCCATGCTATACCTGCCTTGTGAGTGTTTGATGGGGACAGTGTCAAGGGAGCTTTACTTTCAGTTTAAAAGATTCACAGGATATTTACTTCCTGTTTAAAAGAGTAGAGGGAGTTTCTCTCTGTATTGTCTGTGCTCCAGTAACTGTTATAAATGGGAATGTCTCATTCAGCAGCTCTGACAGCCACATAAAACTCTGCAAGAAAAGAGTGAGCTATAAGAGGATTACATGGAACACTTTTACTGGACAGGGTTTAATCTGAAATACTTGTCCCAGGAGTGATCATTAACTTTTAAATATATAATCCCATTTCATGCAAAAAGTTTTTCCTAATTAGTCCATTGTTGGGATTCCTGCTTCTCACCCCTTTGAGACAGCTACACGCTTAAAACTTCAATCGTTTTTGTGTAAAGTCTGCAATCTTGTTGAGTAATTATTTCTTTTGTGGTGTTATGTGGTCTGTGTGTTCTGTAAGTGTGCTGACTATTCTTGTATCTCCCCTGTTCCTACAGTCCAAATATCATCTTGATCTGAACCTTGTCTAAGCTGATACAATGAGGGATCCTGGCTCTGTGTCTTTGTGTGTGTGTGTGTGTGTGTGTGTGTGTGTGTGTGTGTGTGTGTGTGTGTGTGTGTGTGTGTGTGTGTGTGTGTGTGTGTGTGTGTGTGTGTGTGTGTGTGTGTCTGTGTGTGTGTGTGTGAGACTCATGGTTATATGGTGTGAAGCTAAACCGACCCTTTCTTGCCACTCTATATTAGCTTATATCTAATAACAATTGGTATTTATGTAATGTTTCTGACACAGTCAAGAATCCCAGGCTGTTCCTCAGATGCGTTACTGACAGGAATTTAGCCACTGAGCCACATAAAGAAATGAGGCGAGTGTGGTCTGTTTGCTGGGGCAGCATAAACATTTACAAGCATGTAGCTATGGACAGTGATGCCACAGGCTCCCATTTCCTTTCCAAGAACCTCTGCCACTCCTACTGCCTGCTACTGGTTTGAGAGTTGGAAGAATTTGTAGGTGGATGCTCAGGCTGCTTGACCGTGGTACATTTAGCACCTTGCCTGGCTGTCAGGTGGGAATGGAACTCGGAGAATTTAGCTCAGTTAAACTCATTACCCACTGCACCATTGGACCTTTCAGATGCTGGACTAAGTGGGAAATCTCGCCAGCTTCAGCATCCTTGTATTAACAAGATGGAGACTCCCAGTTCCTGATCTTTACTCCCATGTGGCAAGTGTTGTGTGTTTACTCCAGGACAGGAATAAGCCTTGGGTATATTGTGCCCGCAGTTGAATAGCTTCTCCTGACTATTCACATGTATGCAGGGGTCAGTAGGTGACACAGAATAGCCAATTACTGGTGGAATATTTGACTGTGGGAGATGGGATGCAGCAGCCAGTTACCAATCCATCATTCCTGACACCGCGTGAAACCAGCGAAGTGCCAAACATGACTTCATCACACGTTCCTCGATTTTATATGTAACCACACGGGATTAGAAACATGTGTGAGCCCACGCATTGTGCAAACACAGACCAAACCCCAAAGCTGCCAACCAATCTGAGAAGCAGATGCATTGGAATGGACTTGTTGGTGAAGAACACTGACATAGGTAATCACCGCACAGAGAGAGAGAGAGAGAGAGATGTCGAAGGTCAGTCTTCCGCAATGACCATTTAAAGTCAGCCCCCAATGATGCGTAAGCCGTTCAGAGTGGAGCCACGTGACACACAGGCACCTGCTTACAATAACTAGCAAAGCTAATCGAGCATTAATGACTCCGAATGGAGTTCATGCAGAGAGCACCTGCTCCAAGTGACCACTTAACGTCAGTCCAAACTCAACACTAATGGTTTAGATTTGAGCCTGCAAATGTGCTTCTCCATAATGACTGGGTAAAATATATTATAACAGTGGGCCTCAAGGGCCAGATTAATCTGAGGCACGCTGCAATGTCAGTTGTTGCTATTTTGGAATTCACGGCCGCACCTGAATCACGCGGTCGTATGGCTCGAGCAGAAAATACAGGCAGACATACTGAAGGAGTGCTGCACTGCCAAACCTGCTGCTTCTCAAATGAGCCTTTACGCCAAGGTCCTGTTCGCCCTCTCGGTGGATCGAAAAAGTCATATGTCACTATTTCAAGTCAGAGCAGGGATGCCCTGGCCAATATTTGGGTGGTACCATGGTTAGCACTGCTGTCTTCACAGCACCAGCTTTGATTCCACCCTCGGGCAACTCTCTACGTGGAGTTTGCAGTTTTTCCCCCTGTGTCTGTGTGGGTTTCCTTCGGATGCTCCGATTTCCTCCCACAGACCAAAGATGTGCAGGTTATGGTAGATTGGCCATGTTAAATTGCCCTGTAATGTCTTGGAATGAGCAGGTTAGGTAGATTAACCATGGTGAATGCAGGGTTATGGAGATAGGATGGGAGGCTCACTCTGGGTGGGATGGTCTTCTGAGGGTTGGTGCAGACTTGATGGGCCAAATGGCCTTTTGTTGCAATGTAGAGATTCTATGAATTTTTATCGCTCAATCAGATGATCCGCTTGCCGTTTATGGGTGTTTGCTGTGCACACCATATTTCCTGCAGTACACAGCGACTGCTTTTCCAAAGCGCCTCATTGATGGCGAAGAGTTTTGGGATGTCCCGAAGTTGTGAAGGGTGTTGTCCAAATATAAACCTTCCTTTATTTTCCATGCATCAAAAACGCAAGCTGGTTTTACTCTCCATCTTGTTAAAACGCTGTGGCATGTTGTGATGTGAGCCTGAGTGAGTCCTAGCAATGTGCAATGCCCAAGGTCCTGGAGCATGACAGATCCTCTGAGAACCTTGGAAACTGCACACTTAGAGCAAGTGGGAGAGGAATTGTGAACAGAGGAGCAGTTTCAGGCAGCAGTGGGAAAGCAGAAAGGAATAAGGACCTTGAAACCACTTGCTTTGGAAACTCAAATAAAGCTTGATTAACAACATGGATCAATGCAAATTACTATTCACAAGATGCAGTGCAGCAATGCAGCCCATAAGCTGTACCATGTAATGGACAAGGACAGCAAATACAAATGAATATCACCACCTTCAAGTTCCCCTCCAAGTCACACTGACTTAGAAATGTATCACTGCTCTTTCAGCATTGCTGGGTCAAAATCTGGGAATTCCCTCCCTTAAGGCACAGTGTGGGTACCTACAACCCCAGAACTGCAGAGATTCAAGAAGTTGGCTCACCAATACATTCTCCAAAGCATCTCAGATTATGGGAAATACGTGCCGCTCAGCCAATGATGCCGACATCCTGGGAATAAATAACTAAAAACTGTCTAATGTGTGGATGTTGAACAGTGAGATGTCACAGAGGGGTTCACAAGGTGATTAACATTCATAGTCCAAAGATGTGCAGGCTAGGTGGATTGGCCATGCTAAATTGTCCATAGTGTTCAGGGGTGTATGTGGGTTATAGGGGGATGGGTCTGGGTGGGATGCTGCAAGGGGCGGTGTGGACTTGTTGGGCCGAAGGGCTTCTTTCCACACTGTAGAGAGTCTAATCTAATCTAATCTAATCTGACGCACCACAGCATGGACACTCCCTCTGCTGCCAATACCAACTTTATTCCAGTCACTGGAATTAGACCATGCGAGGGAAGGTTTGAGGATGTTAGCCAACCATTCAGCACCCACAAGCACAAGTATTTGGATTCTAAATCCAGAATTCTGAGTTGAGTTGAGCTGGAGTGGGAATTCCTCCTAACTGAGAGCATCATGGGGGAGATCAGCTCAGATCAGTTCCAATGATTTTGACACCAGACCATTCTCAGTGAAGAGAAAAGGCTTGGGGATATCGTAAAACGATGGAAGAGCAGGGAATGGATAATAGCAAAAAGCTGAAAATCAAAGGCTTCGGTGAGATGGCAGTTTTGACAGTTCTGGTGAGAAACTGCATTGATGGCGGTTGATCAATGAAGCAGTGAGGATGTAGCTGGGCCTAATAGTCCTGTGCTGCTGTCTTACATTCCCCTCAGTTTTCTTCACTTTCTTACCCCACCAGTTTGCTCCCTCGGCCACTAAATTCTAATGTAGTTCCTGCAATCCTTCACCATAGTCCCAATGTCATACAGCTTCAATCAGCTTCAAAGTACAGGAAATCCTTTGTTCCTCACCAGTGAAATCATTTTCATGGACAATTCTTCAAAGGAAGAATTTCCTCACATTTCTTGCAATTCCAAATAATAACGTCTTCCTCTTAACTTCAAGGTTATAACTCTTCCTCCATTATCCACTGTCAACATTGATCTTATTACTTCACTTCATGGAAGGTGCCTCCAAAAAGCCAGTTTTCCTCCTTTGGCACTAAAGCCTTTTTACTTCTCAGCAAAGCCTAACTGCTTTTAGAAGTTTGAGACACAAGTTTTATTTCTTTAATCTGAGTACATTCTTCACACACCTCTTTGTGCTCTTTGACAATATGTGAGAAATGTTTGGCCACTGTCTTTTAACATCTCTGTTTTGTGCATAGACTCCAAAATCTCTCACAATTTTATTAACACTTTTTTCCTCTGAAACTTCATCACAAAAGACTCAAAATATTCAATTTCCATTTGCTACCTGATCTTCACATGTATCTTCAGTCTAATCTTACTCAACTGTAAACCACAGGCTTGATCACATCTAAACTCCATTTCTTCATTTGTTTTATTATTTTCATTATTCTTTACCCTGTTTATTACCAAATGTATAAGCTCTGTGCAGAGACATCTGCAAGGCAGAAGAAAGTCATCCCCTCTGTAAATCACTTCAGCGAACAGTCATTCCATATATAACACCCCCAGACCCTTTGATTATATTCCAGTCTGTAACTCACTCCTGGGTATTTGTTATTCTAAATATAAACCACCCTGACCTTCTCAATTAGCTTCCAGTCTGTATCTCACTCCTGGCCTTCTGTTATTATATATATAAACCACCCCAAAGCCCTTGTACAAACACTACAGTCTGTAACCCATTACTGGGTATCTTGTTCTCTAACCCACAAACCTCTCAATTAGATTCCAATTTCGAACTCATTCTTGGGTATTTTTAATTTTATGTATAAACCTCCTCAAACCGTTCGATTACGTTCTAGTTGCTAGCTCATTTCTGGATTTCCATTATTCCAAATGTGAACCATCCCTAATCCATTGATTTGATTCCAGACTGTAACTCACTCCTGGGTATTTGTTATCTATATATAAACCACCCTGAACCCCTCAATTATTAGATTCCAGTCTGTAACTCACTCCCAGCTTTCTGTTATTATATATATATAAACCCCGCTGAACACTTGACCAAATGACAGTGTAGCTCACTCCTGGGTATCTGCTGTTCTATACATAAACCCACAAACGTCTTAATTAGATTCCAGTCTATAACTCACTCCTGAGAGTATCTGTTATTCTATATATAAACCAACCAAACCCTTCAGATGGATTCCAGTCTGTAACCTACTCCTGGGTAATTGTTAATTTACCACTTCCCTTGTCACTAATGCAGTTAAAATCACAAGTGTCTCCAACATTTGTGGATCATTAAAATTTTGCATTAAAAAATGTACAGGAAGGGCCCAGAGTGCTAACTGGATCCATACGACACCAGTTTTATTGAATCCATATTTCTGGAGTTGTCCTGTATGTGTAATGAAAGAAAATCCTGGAAAAAGTATCCATCAGGATTTCTGTAAAACTCACATGTTCAAAACTGAAAAATACATTTTCAAAATTGCATATTTCCACTGTTCTGTCTGTTTCCAATTCAGCTGCACTGGGACACTGAGAAAATTCCTTGTGCGCTTTGGGATTCTATACCAATTCCAGGTCAGTGCTGAGAAGGTGGAGGTGATTATAATTGCAACATTTAAATCACATTTGGACAGGTACATGGATAGGTGAGGTTTAGAGAGATATGAGCCAAATGCAGGCAGATGGGATTGTTTCAGTTTCAGAAACCTGGCTGGCACGGACAAGTTGAGCTGAAGTATCTGTGCTGTATGAACTCTATTATTCTAAACGCTTATCCTCCTTCTCAAGGTCAAAGCTTCTTCTGATCATTTTGCCTTTTCCCTGTGGTAATCTCCCCTGTGGTTGCTGCATCACCTTCTCTCCCTTTATTCACACACCTTTGTCGCCCTCACACTCTCCTCAATGGAGCTAAATGTACAGTAAAAAGACTCTTTTGGGTCTGTTATTTGGGACGAAGTGGGGAGGAGACTGTTACAATGTGTGATCTACCTATGTCTGGGCCTGTTGGGAGGGCAGCGCAAAGTGTGTGTTAACTCAGAATGACCAGTGATCGTGGGGAGCAATACCATAATAATAGAGACTGCAAGCACACTGCACTGACCACAATAACCAGGAGAGGCCAATCAGCTGCTGAGACACGCTCCAACGTACAAGAAGATCATGGTTAAGCTGTTCTTAACCTCCTTGTCTCACATATTTAGCAAGATAGCAAGACAAATAGCACAGAGGAGGTGAGAGTCATGGGGCTGAAGATATGATTGCAGTGCAATTAGAAGTCAATGATTCGCAAGTTACTTTCACAACTGATACAAGCAGAGATGTGTCTGTTATCTCTGACGGAGAGAATAAAGTCACATTCCTTTACTCAAAACTGATGTGAAACTGATTGGTTATTCCAATTACAGTTTTCCAGTGTTAGGTGAAGTTAGTGTTAAACTGGAATATGATGATGCATCCTGCTGGCCCAGCCAATAATGCCCACTTTCCATTCGTGAATAAAATAAAACACTATTACTTACTGCTGGTATTTGTGAGAAGGGACAAAGTCTCTTTGGTGAGAAGAAATTGACATCAGAACATGAACTGGGTTGAGTGATTTACGTTTGTGATCAGCATGAATACGTGAGGTAGTGTGAAGCGAGCACAAAGTGGTCTTTGATCAAGGGGAAACATATGGTAAAATCAGCGATCAGTACAGTATTAAACATCTCAAGTCAGCAGACCTTGCAAATGTGGAAGCTCTGTCAAGATTTCCTGTGAGAACTGATTCAGTCTTCAGCACTGTGTTACCTGTGAATTACTTCACATTCACAAATGACATGCCAGAGAAAACTGTAAAGAAACTCACAAGGATGTTGTTCTCAGCAATGTGCGCAATTAGAGACGCGAATGTCTAGCCTAAATAACAATGATCATGAATAATTGTTGTGTCCTCACACATAGGAGTGAAGTGACCAAGGCTCTCTCCACAGGGTTTGATAAAGCATTAATCCAGCAGGGTTTAGAAAGAGATTGTTAAAGGAACTTCAGCAAAAAAGAAAACAGGATCAATCAACATGAAAGAAGCAGCTAGAAGTTATTTGTGGTATCCAAATAGAGTCGATAAGAAGTCGTGAAGTGTGTTTCAGGAATGAGAAATGATCCAATTAAGATTATTTTCATCCCATGGTCCAACACAGGAAAACCTCAGGAGCAAGCACATCTTGATTTCTTTACAGAGGAAAGAAAAGAGCTAAAGCGAGGGGAAAATTGCTGAGACCATGTTCAATACCACAAATGCCAAAAACTAATTGAAATGGGACCAAACCAACAGCGGAAAAGCTGTTAGTTCTAATTCTACCACAGATGTATGAGTGAATTTGATAAACTTTTAGGCTGCAACCAATTAGAATCAATAAATCTTAAATCAAAGGGAGAGGTCATTCAGCCTATCATGACTGCAGTGGTTCTTTGAAAGAGCTCTCCAATTAGTGCCACTCCCCTGCTCTTTCACTGGTACCCTGCAAATTTCTCCATCTCAAGTTTTTTTTTACTTGGTTTTGAAAGCTCCCGTTGAACTTTCTCCCAACGTCCTTTCAGGCAACGTGTTCCAGATTGCAAAAACCCATTATGAAAAATACTCCACCGCTGCACGCCCCCTCCCCCCCCCAACCACTCCCAGTTCTTATACCAATTATCATAAAACTGCATCGATGGTTACCAAACCTCCCACCAACTGAACTAATTTCTCTCTATCTGCTCTGTCAAAATTCCTTCATAATTTCAAACTCTTCAATTAACTTTTGTGTGTTGGGCATATATTACAAGCAGCTGATGAATCCTCCATCCTTCCTGAGCTACAGCACCCATGTGAATCACTTTTACACAAGTCTCCCACACACACAGCTGCTCCAACAGACTCACTCGTTGTGGGATAATGGGATGTCCGGTCTCCTTTACTTTTCCCCACTCCCTGCAACCTGCTCTACACAGCAACATAAGGAATTCAGAGTTTATGCACAAGTCCTACTCCTTATGTGGTCATACGCTTCCTCCCACTTCAGCTGCGTTATCAGTAAGTGGCCTCAGTTTGAAGGGATCGTGGAGCAGAGACCATATTCCTGATCACGTCCTGGGAATGTAACTCCATGTGGCTTGAGAACTGGACTGCAAGGAGCATTGTTGGCCCTGACTATTCCAGAGGACTCTGAATTGAACTGTTCCCACTTGAACAATGTTAGTAAGTTGTTGCTGCTGACCAAAGGCAATTTAGTCATGATGAGCGGGGGGATCTTACATGTTTATATCACTCAGCCACGTGGAAATGGTGGCGGTTTCCATGTCAACTACAGTTTTTATAATGTTTAGGGATAATGGGAAGTGCAGATGCTGGAGAATCCGAGATAACAAAGTGTGGAGCTGGATGAACACAGCAGGCCAAGCAGCATCTTAGGAGCACAAAAGCTGACGTTTCGGGCTGAGACCCTTCAGGGTTATCTTTTATAATGTTTACTCCATTCTTCCAGCTCCTCCGATGGTTTTATCTACCTTTCCCTGAGTCCATGACCCGGCTCAAGCAGTCAGTCGCAGTGAGAATCAATGGTAAGCAGACTCGTATGTTTAAACACGGCATGAGGAGACATGACACAGTCATAATTTCACTGGGTTTGTAACTAAGAAGTACAGGCTAATGTCCTGGGCTCAAATCCCACTATAGCAGCTGGTAGAATTTCAATTCAGCTAATAAAAACACTCTGCCAGCTAGTCTCAGTGATAGTTGCCATAAAACTGTGATTAAAAACTGTTTTGGTTCACCAGAGAAGGAAATCTGCCATCTTTTTCGAACCTGGCCTATATGTGACTTGAGGTCCACAGCGACATGGCTAATTTTAACTGCACTCTGAAATGGCTGAGTTCAGATGCTCAATTTGAGGACCATTAGAATGGCCATCAAATGCCTCATTAACAGCACCCACATCCCACGAGACAACTTTTAAAAACTGAGCGCCACAGAGTGGCTTGCTCAGGAGCTGCCTGTAAAGAGAACATTTTACCTCTTTAAGGGAAGATGAAACTGAATCATTGCTCAACAGTTTTGCAATGCATATGGAAAGAAAAATATAACAAACTCAGCAGGCATTTGCAGAGCCAAACCACAGGGGTCCTTGGAACTCCTTAGGTGGTATGAAGCAGCTCCTGTTTATACCACCCACACTTGCTGTGCAAATGTTAATCGAGTTCCAGCCTAATTATTATTTTTCTTTTAAAAACAAATCGATGTGCCACAGAGATTGTAGCAAAAAGGATTCTTACATGATAGAAGCTCTCTTAATCTGATTCTCAAGGCTAACTTTGGGGCCGCACAGTGGCTCAGTGGTTGACACTGCAGCCTCACAGTGCCAGGGGCCCCAGTTTGATTCCAGCCTCGGGAACTCCTGTGTGGAGTTTGCACATACTCCCTGTGTCTGCGTGGGTTTCCTCCGGGTGCTCCAGTTTCTACCCCCAATACAAAGATGTGCTGGTTAGGTTTTCTGAAAGAAAGGTCTAGGCCCGAAACGTCAGCTTTTGTGCTCCTCTGATGCTGTTCGGCCTGCTGTGTTCATCCATTCACACCTTGTTATCTAAGACCATAGGTCATAAGTTTAAGGCGAAGAGCAAGTGGTTTAGAAGAGATCTAACAGTATTTTGTTCACTCAGTGGCTGGTAAAAATATGGAATAACAAAGTGTAGAGCTGGATGAACACAGCAGGCCAAGAAGGGTCTAGGCCTGAAACGTCAGCTTTCCTGCTCCTCTGATGCTCTCATTGCAGTGACTAATAAAGGCAAGCATTTCAAATGCCTTCTTTACTGTCTGAATGTAGCGGTCTGAATGTATTCATCCAGCTCTACACCTTGTCATCTCAGATTCTCCAGCATCTGCAGTTCCCACTACCTCTGAAACAGTTTTGACCCCACTGCGAAGCCTCTTTTAAGGATGCCTACCTTGAAGGAGTTACCCTCCTCCCTCCGGAAAGACCTTAGTAGATCTCTGTCCCACTGCAACTCTCTTGTAATGTCTCCGGCCCTGAAACTGCTCGACCATGTCCTGAAGCAAACCAGGTACTACAGCCACATCACCTTTCTTAGTACCTGCCTACAGAACCCGATCATCCACAATGGATGGGGATGAGGTCCACATTTAAACCTTCCCAGTTTGGCCCCAACTGTGACAACCGCTACATTCAGAACATTGAGATCCTTCAAAAACGTTTTTCACTGTGACTCCTGAAACACACACTCGCAGCAATGCGCCGGCATTTCCTGGCACTATAATCAAGCCTACCCCACTTTAGAGTCTCCCTCTCCCAGGCCTGTAAAGGACCTCTCCTATTTGTCATTCTTCACAGGATCCACAACCTGAACTCAATTCTATTCATCTTTATTGGACATTAAAACTGATTTTCTGAAGAAGGATCTAGGCCCGAAACGTCAGCTTTCCTGCTCCTCTGATGCTGCTCGGCCTGCTGTGTTCATCCAGCTCTACACCTTGTTATCTCTGGTTAGTTGGATTGGCTACGCTATGTTGACCAGTGTCCAGGGATGTGCTAATTAGGTGGATTAGCAGTGTTATGGGGATGAATTTTTGGTGGGATACTCTCTGGAGAGACAATGTGGACTTGTTGAGCCAAATGGCCTGTTTCCACATTCTAGGAGATTCTGTGAAAAAATAAATACTTAGGACCTTGGTCAGGTGGCCAATGGGCTGAGGAGTGGCAGATGGAGTTTAATTTAGATTAATGTGAGGTGCTGCCTTTTGGAAGGGCAAGTCAGCGCAGGACTTATACATTTAATGGTAAGGTCCTGGGCAGTGTTGCTGAGCAAAGAGACCTTGAAGTGCAGGTTCATAGTTCCTTGAAAGTGGAGTCACTGGTAGATGGGACAGTAAAGAAGGCATTTGAAATGCTTGCCTTTATTAGTCAGTGCAATGAGTATAGGAGTTAGGAGATCATGTTGCAGCTGTACAGGACATTGGTTGGGTCACTTTTGGAGTACTGCATGCAGTTCTGGTCTCCCTGCTATACGAAGGATGTTATTAAACTTGAAAGGATTCAGAAAAGATTTACAAGGATTTTGCCAGGTTTGGAGGGTTTGAGCTATAGGAGAGGCTGAATAGGCTGGGGCTATTCTCCCTGGAGCACTGGAGGCTGAGGGGTGATCTTATAGAGGTTTATAAAATCATGAGGGGCATGGGCAGGGTAAAGAGTCAAGGTCTTTCTCCTGGGGTGGGGGAATCTAAAACAAGAGGGCTTAGTTTTAATGTGAGAAGCAAAAGATATAAAAAGGACCTAAGGGGCAACATTTTTATGCAGAAGGTGGTGCGTGTATGGAATGAACTGCCAAAGGAAGTGGTGGAGGCCGGTACAATAGCAATATTTAAAATGCATTTGCATGGGTATTGGAATAGAGGGATGTGGGCCGAATGCCATCAAATGGGCCTAAATTTATATAGGATATCTGGTCGGTGTGTAAAAATTGGATTGAATGGTCTGTTTCCGTATCGTATGTCTCTACAACTCTATGACATGACCATTTCCATCTAAAAGGACAACAGCAGCAAATACATGGGAACACCACTATCTACGCATTTCCCTTGAAACCACTCACCATCCTGACTTGGAAATATATCGCCGTTCCTTCACTGTCACATAAAAATCCAGGAATTCCCTCCCATTCGCATAGTCCAAGAACAGCAATGGTTCAAGAAGGCAGCTCATCATCACCTTCTCAAGGGCAATTAGGGATGGTCAATAAGTGCTGGGCCAGCCAATGATGCCCATATCCCATAAATGGATAAGAAAGTAATAACATATTTTTGTTTTTCAGGCTGGAGGCCTGTGACCAGTGGTGTTCCGCAGGGATCCTGCTGGGTCAATTTTTGTCTGCAATTTATACAAAAAATCTGGATGAGAATTTAGGAGACGTGGTCAGTAAGTTTGTGGAAGACGACAAAATTGGTGGTATAGTCAACAGCGAAGAAGGTTATCTAGGATCACAAAGAGATTTTGATCAATTGGGACAATGGGTTGAGGAGTGGCAGATGCAGTTAGTTTGGATAAATGTGAGGTATTGCATTTTGGCAAAACAAACTGGCAAAACAAACAACGGCAGAACTTATACAATTAATTGGAGGGCTCGGGGAATGTTGTCAAACAGAGAGACTAGGGGTACAGGTATATAGTTCTTTGAAAGTTGCATCACAGGTAGACAGGGTGGTTAAGAAGGCTTTTGGCACGCTTGCCTTCATTGCTCAGACCTTTGAGTAAAGGAGTTGGGAAGTCATGCTAAGCTTGTGAGGCCTTTTCTGGAGTACGGTGTGCAGTTCTGATCGCCCAGTTAGAAGAAGGATATTATTAAATTGCAGATGGTTCAGAAAAGATTTATGAGGATGTTGCCAGGAATGGAAGGTTTGGGTTATAGAAACGGGCTGGATAGGCTGGGACTTTTTTCACTGTTTCAGAGGAAGTTGAGAGGCGACATTACAGATGTTTATAAAATTGTGAGGGGCATAGTTAAGTTGAATGGCAAAGATTTTTTTCCCCAGGATGGGGGAGTTCAAAACAAGAGGGCGTATTTCTAAGGTGAGAGGAGAAAGATTTAAAGAGACCTGAAGGCCAATTTTTTCCACACACAGTTTGTATGTGGAATGAAATGCCAAAGGAAGTGGTAGATGCAACATTTGGACAGATACATGAATAGGAAAGGTTTGGGCTAAATGCAGATGTGTGGGAACAGTTTAGTCTGGGATGGACAAATTGGACCCCAGGGTCTGTTTCCATGCTGTATGACTCTATGACTCTACAACAACATAATGACACACCTGTGTTTGACTCATCTCTGTAAGGCCTGATTCTGCTCTCTGCTAACTCCCACAGACTCATTCTCTCACACAGTGACTCAGGAGGGTAACTCACTCTGTATGAGATTTGTTTGCTGGCGTCCGCCTCCCCACCCTGAGTATTGCACCGAGGCCAACAAAACACATGTAACTACGATGAGAGAAAGAAACAACAGATTCGCATTTGTACCTTTCATTACCTCAGAACAACTGAAAATGCTTCTTCACCAATAAAGCACGATGTTACGAAGTGATGATGATTTGGTTTATTACAGCTGTGGGATGGATGTTGTTCCGGCTACTGCAGAGAACTCTTTAAAATAGTGATATAGGATCTTTAAACCACCCCCAGCTAAGAGGGCAAATGGGTCTTATGTTGTGTTCATAATCTGAAAGATCATACATCTGATAGTGCAGCACACCCTCAGCACTGCACTGGGAGTGCCAGCCAAGATAATGTGCTCAAGTCTCTGATGTGTTGATTCAAGCCCATCGACTCAAAAGTGTTGGAAGCTGCTCTGCACAGCCAGTGATTCATTGTGGATTGGATCAGAGCATTCTGTTGGATTTGACAGTCAATTCACCCGACTGAGTAAAGTTGATCAGGTGGAGTTATGTAAATGATAATAAGGAATTCTTGCATTTTAACAAGGTCCTCAGAATGTCCACTAATCCCACAGCCTATTAAATGTAGAGGCAACTATTAAACAGAAAATGACAGCATCTAACCTGAGGACAGCAAGATCCCATATATACATTCAATGGGCTGTAATTTGTTCCTTTTTTGATTAATGACGTTGGTTGAGGGATAAACGTTGGCTTCAGGACATAATCGCAGGCACGATGTTTCCAAAGTGTTCAGGGACAGGATATCGGGGGAAGTCTGGATCTTTCCATGTACTTGTCGGTACTTACATTTCAGTGATGGTCTCGGGGAGATTGGCAGGAATGGCAGTCAGGCCTTTGCCTCGACAGTCAACGATGCTGTTGCTACAGGTGCACACAGCAGGACATGACCCAGAAGCCAAGCCACAGGATTGGGTCCGAGAGCTATCTGAATGACCTGCAATGGGCAGACAGAGAGAGAGCAATAGACAGTTAACTCCACCAAACTGAAGAACATAAGAACTAGTAGCTCACACAGAGGAGTTGGCTCCTTGAAGCTGATTTACTTTTCAATAAGATCATGGCTGATTTTCTACATCATGGATAATTCTGGAGCAGTGCTGAATCCGGAGTTTACAGGGACCAATTCTGAATTTGGATTGTTTGAGTTACAAGACAAGGCTGGGACCTTTTCACTGGAGCATTTGAGGGGTGTCCTTATAGAGGATTATGAAATCATGCGAGGTGTAGAGAAGGTGAATGGCAGGTGTCTTTTCCTTGGGGTGAGGGATTTCAAGACTAGGGGCATATTTTTAAGGTAAAAGGAGAAACATTTTAAAATGATAGAGAGTGGTTCTTGTGTGAAATAAACTGCCAGAGGAAGTGGTGGATGACAAAACAGTTACAATGTTTAAAAGACATTTAGGAAAGTACATGAATAAGAAAGGTTTGGAGGTGTATGGGCCAAGCCCAGGTGGATGGGACTAGTTTAGTTTGGGATTGTGGTTGGCATGGACTGGATGGGCTGAAGGATCTATTTCTGTCCCATATGACTTTATGACTCATTCAGCTTCACATTCCCACACCATTCTCCATCTCTTAGTTTAAAGGAGGTAATGGTGCAGTGGTAATGCCATTGGACTAGTTGTCCAGAATCCCAGATTGATATTCTGAGGATATGGGTTCAAATCTCGCTGTGGCTGGTGGCAAAACCTGATGCAAATTCTAATATATCAACCATCCAACCATTGTCAATTGTTGTAAAATTCCATCTGGTTCATTAAAGTCATAGAAATGTACAACATGGAAACAGACCCTTCAGTCCAACTCGTCCATACAAAACAGGTATGCTAAATAAATGTAGTCCCATTTGGTCCAAATCCTTCCTATTCATGTACCCATCCAGATGCCTTTTAAGTGTTGTAATTGTACCAGCCTCCACTACCTCCTGTGGCAGCTCATTCCATACATGCACCACCCTCTGTGTGAAAAAGCTGCCCCTTAGGTCCCTTTTAAATCTTTCCCCTCTCACCTTAAATCTATACCCTCCACTTTTGGGCTCCCCTACCCTGGGCCTTGACTATTCACCCTATCTGTGTCCCACATTATTTTATAACCCTCTATAAGGTCACCCCTCAGCCTCCGATGCTCCAGGGGAAATAGCCCCAGCCTATTCAGCCTCTCTTTAAATTTACTTAAAGAATCTCTTGGGATTACCGTAATCTTCTCAACCACCTCCTGATTTCCTCCTTCAGTAAGCTCCATACCTCCAGGGATTCCCTTGGTCCCGGCTGCCTGCTCCTGAGCCATGCCTCCTTTATTTTTCTGGTGAAAGCCTTAATATCTCTCATCATCCAGGGTTCCCTACTCCTGCCAACCTTGCCCTTCACCCTCACAGGAACATATAGACCTTGAACTCGAGCTATCACACTTTTAAAGGCCTCCCACTTGCCAGAGGTCTCTTTGCTTGCTAACAAACTACTCCAATCCAAACCCTGCAAGCTCCTGTCTAATTCCATGAAAATTCGCCTTGCCCCAGTTTAGAACTTGAACCTGTTTTGTCTCTCTCCATAACTATTTTAAAATTATGGTTTAGAACTATGGTTATTGGTCTCAAGGTGCTCTCCCACTGTCACCTCAGTCACCTGTCCTGCCCTAGTCCCCAAGAGTAGGTTGAGTTTTGGTCCTTCTCAGGTAGGACCCTCTGTCTACTACTTCAGAAAACTTTCCTAAACACATTTAACAAATTCTGCCCATCTACGCCCGTAACGCTTTGGCAGTCCCAGTTTATGCTAGGAAAATTAAAAAGAAGTGACCAGGAAGGTTGATGAGGGAAGGGCGGTAGATGTAGTCTAAATGGATTTCAGTAAGGCCCTTGCGAAGGTTCCACATGATAGGCTGCTCTGGAAGTTCAGATCACATGGAATCCGGGGAGAGCCGGCAGATTGGATACACAATTGGCTTGACGGTGGGAAGCAGAGAGGAATAGTGGAAAGATGCTTGTCAGGCTGGAGGCCCTGACTAGTGGTGTGCCTCAGGGGTCAGTGCTGAGCTCATTGCTGTTTGTTATCTACAGCAATGATTTAGATGAGAAAGTACAAAGCATGATTAGTAAGCTTGCAGATGACACTAAAATAGGCACCAGTGGACAGTGAGGAAGGTTATCAGAATTGCAGCAGGATCTTGATCAGCTGGGGAAGTGGGCCAAGAAATGGCAAATGGAGTTTAATATAGGTAAATGAGGTGTCGCGCTCTGGAAAGTCAAAACAAGGTAGGAGTTTCATGGTGAATGGTAGGGCCTTAGGGAGTGTAGTAGAACCGAGGGACCTTGGAGTTCAGGTGTACGGTTCTCTGAAAGTGGAGTCACAGGTAGACAGGGCAGTGAAGAAGGCTTTTGGCACACTGGCCTGCATCAGTCAGGGCACTGAGTAGAGAAGTTGGGAAGTTGTGCTGCAGTTGTACAGGATGCTGGTGAGGCCA